>NC_133130.1:174316282-174616282 GCF_048418815.1 Hemitrygon akajei | reverse complement strand
ACTTTACAGAGAATGGTGCGAAATGTAAAAAAAAAATCCAGTGAGCAGCAGTTCTGTGGGCAAAAACACCTTGTTAATGAGAGAGGTCAGAGGAGAATGGCCAGACTGGATCAAGCTGACAGGAAGGTGACAGTAACTCAAATAACCACACGTTACAACAGTGCTGTGCAGAAGAGCATCTCTGAATGCAGAACACATCAAACCTTGAAGTGGACGGGCTACAGCAGCAGAAGACCAGGAGCAAACACTCAGCAGCTACTGCAGGAGGCCCCTAATTAAGTGGCCACTGGGTGTATCTTATGTGTTTTATACTGCAAACACACTCAGCGAAGCATTTACTGCGTGCAGTGGAGAATTAAAAGTAATTGGAAGAAATATTGTAAAACTGAAGTAAAAGTTGTCTGGAATCCTCACAGAAAGTTCAGACTAATCACATATGTAGGGCACATTGCTTCCAAGGGGTAAGGAAAATACTGCCAACTGATAAATCAATAAGGATTAGACTAGCTAAACATTTCGGCTTATAAAACTGTCACTTCAAGTTCACCATGCAGAATTTTACCATTATGTTATGCTTTGTCAAAACATTATACTAATTCAAAGGACAACACAGCAGTCAAAAATGTGAGTCTAAGTTTACGTATCTCGTATGACATATGCATTAATGTATTTTTACATTTAACCCATAATTAATTACTTAAATGGACAAGAATGTTTAATCAAACTATATATATATACACACACACACACACAAGATTACTCAAATATGATTAGGTATTAAATACAAATCAGTGCAGTTGTCACTGTGTTATAAAGATCTGTTCAATGTCAGGGGGAAAACCGTGTTGGCATCAACACATCATGCAATCTTAAAATGTGAATTCGCCAAGTGAAACTGACAACAGCAAAATCAAAACTGAGAACCCTGAACTCACTGCAGAAAAATGTTTGAGGGGCGGCCTGGAAGTTTGGAACTCTGTTCAAGTGCCTTGAGTTCAACATCAGAGCGCTACTGGTCTCGTGTTGACACGTGCTGATAATAAAACGCAGAGCGTCCATGTCTAGGGAACAGTTCTACTACATGTCCTTCCCCTTATGTCTACCACTACTCCACTCTCCTGCATCTACTCCATGTAGCTATGCATCACAAACCCAGTCCAGATATCATCCCCCCCCCTCCTTGCAACCCTCCCACGCCCGGTGAACTCCTTACTTCAGAATCAGAATCAGGTTTACTATCACTGACATACGTTATATGTCTTGTTATTTTGTGGCAGCTGTGCAATTAGAAAAAGATTAGATTAGAAGTTAATGAATAAGTAGCGCAAAAAGAGAGAAGAAACAGTGAGGTAGTATTCACGGACCATTTAGAAATCTGGTGGCGGAGGGGAAGAAGCTGAGTCTTCATGCTCCTGTACCTCCTCATTGATGGTAGTGAGTGTGAAGAGGGTGGTGAGGGTGAGTCTTTCTGCTCCTGTACCTCCTCATTGATGGTAGTGAGTGTGAAGAGGGCATGTCTTGGGTGGTGAGGGTGAGTCTTCATGCTCCTGTACCTCCTCATTGATGGTAGTGAGTGTGAAGAGGGCATGTCCTGGGTGGTGAGGGTGAGTCTTCATGCTCCTGTACCTCCTCATTGATGGTAGTGAGTGTGAAGAGGGTGGTGAGGGATGGATACCACCTTCTTGACGCGTCTCGATGGCTGCTGCTGGAGCTGAGTTTACACCTGTTCACAGCTTTATTCAATCTTCCGGACAGGATGGTGATGCAAACCGTCAGGAGTGCTGTGGTGAACTACAATACCTGTCTGGACATGCCCCCTGCTGACTGCTCCCTCCCCCTGACCGTGGCTCCTCCCACTGACCCCGGTATAAAGGTGATTGAGGCCTGAGCCCGGCCCTCAGTCTCCAGGATGTAGTATGGTGGTCAACCACTGCTTGTTCCTTCTTCCAGTCAATAAAAGCCGATATCTCGCCTTCACGTCTCAGAGAGAGTTATCGATGGTGCATCAAGTGCTCTCCACAGTGTTCCTCATTCCTCCCCACCTCCCCTCTTATGAGAAAATATCCCACATCCTCGCCTCCTGTGCCCTTCCTGAGCTAACTCCATCCACCCTTTACTCTTCCCACTCCCTCTCTGCAGCTCATCTCTGACAGACCTTGCACTCCAGGCTTGTGATGTCACAGACTGCCAATCCATTCTTAGTGGGGAATCTCGGTACCATGTCAAAACAGCACAGTATCAGATACAAGTATGTACTGTAGCCCATGATGCTGTTTGAAGCATCTTCTTAGGATTCTAGAGATCAATAACCCCAAACTCCCAAAGGAATTGCATGCCAATGCTGAAATATAGCCAAGCCTGACATTCACCTCATACTTTACCAAATTATTTAATGCAATGTTTAGTGGCGTGGGCTTGCTTAACTTCAAATCGCCTCATGGCCTTGAACAGCATAGTTTTCCACATTCTTATCCCTCACCCTCTTTGAACAGCCCATGATTTATGTGTGACGCAGTTGTACTTGGATCAGCCGACACAATTCAAGGCACTCAAGACACTTCTCTGACTTTTAACAAGTATATCAAATGAACAACAGATGGTGGCAGAGTCCTGATGGCATCCACACTCCTCTAACTGAATTAACCAACCACCGGGGAATAAAGGGTATTTTTCCACAAATGACGTGCCCAGAAGTGGGCAGCTGACCAAACATGAAGCAAAAGTGCATCTCATCGCAAATCGCAACAGTTTATTGCAACTAGAGCAACCGCACACTAAACGCTGGGGGAACTCAGCAGGCCAGGCAGCATCTATGGAAAAGAGTAAACAGTCAACATTTCGGACCAAGGTCCTTCATCAGGACTGAATGAAGGGTCTTGGTCGACCTGAAATGTTAAGCCAGTCCTGATGAATGGTCTCGGCCCTAAACATTGACCCAGTCCTGATGACAGGACTTGCCCAAAGTGTTGATAGTTTATTCATTTCCATAGATGCTACCTGGCCTGCTTAGTTCCTCCAGCATTTTGTGTGTGTTGTTTTGGATTTCCAACATCTGCAGGCTTTCTAGTGTTTGTTATTGCAACTAGAATCATTATTAAATCCTTTCAATTTTAATTTTTGGCCACAAAGGATTTACCATTTTAAATCCTGATTGGTGACAGTGAAATGATTTCTTTGAAACTACCGGTACTTAAGAGTTGAATTATGCATCTCTGTCTGGAAGCAATTACTGTACATACTCTCAAGAGTATAATAGATATGGGTGGCAGATAACCGAAGATATTGTATGCTTATCAACTAATCCAATCGTGTGAACACTTGGACAATTTTCATTCATTGAAACAGACCATTTACTTTAAGAGCTAGAATTAATTTTCCAAAACTACCCAGAATGCTGAAGAAATCTCCTGCCAATTTGATTCTGTTTTGACTTCAAGCCATTTGAGTTTTTACGAGGAGGCAAATTTTCTCAAAGGACCATGTATCTTCCTTGCCTACTCATTTCCCTTAAACTAATAAGGCAGATGGAAGCTGTACTCTTAAGCTCTCTGCTGCACTTATGAGCCAGCTGCTGTGAAACTGACAATGAACGTCAGCTTCCTTTCATCTTTGCTCACTGTCGGCTCACACTTATGTAGCAGCATTGCTTTCTCCAACCCAATGATTTGCATCAATTAGTGCCTTGATTGTGCCAGAAATTTTCTGTGGCTTTATCGCGCGCGCGCACACACACCTTGCTCCCAAGGTTTTGAAGGAGGCAATGGTGCAAGAGAAATTTTGAGGAATCCTCGGCCCAACAAGCTGACCAGATTTTGAACAGGAGAGCTGCCCAACCTGCTGTGTCCTTCCAGAATTTTGTGTGTTGCTCCACATCCCAGTAACTGCAGTCTCTTGTGTCTCCCTCTATCTCTATACCTAGTAAAACTAAACTCCGATCATTCGCTATCAGACTTTTCAGAAGTCGTGAATGCTTGGCATCGGGCTCACCGAGTACTGGTTTCCACATACCCTTTTACACTGCTGGGCTTTGGTTAACAGTGGGTTGTGCATTAATAATTAATCATCCAAAATATCTGCTAATTCAGCACCAAAGTTTTGAGCATGTCAGATTAACAGATAAATGCTTGAATCGCCTTGAGGAAGGAGAGAATTATTTTTAATGCTTGGCTTTATGTGTCACATACATGTACACTGAAACATTGAGTAAAATGCATCATTTGCATCGATGACTGCACAGTCCAAGGATGCGCTGGGGCAGCCTGCAAGTGTCACCTTGCTTCCAGCGCCAGTATAGCATGCTCAGTATCTACTACCTAACTTGTCCATTTTTGGACTGTGGGAGGAAACCAGAGCACCCAGAGGAAACCCATGCGGTCACGGGAGACTATATAAAATCCTTACAAACTGTGGCGGGAATTGAACCCTGATCGCTGTTGTCGTAAATAGCATTACACTAACTGCTACGTTACTATGATGCTCATTCTCTTTGTGATTTTGTGCCACTAAGGATCCTTGTGTTAAAATAATTCAATGTTTGTAACACAGCAATGCCATGGAATATTTTTCTTTGCCAAAAGCACTGTAAAATTATAAGCCATCGTAATAACTCCACCAAGCAGAACTTCACAGACTAAATCCTCCAACTCCCCACAATTGGTGTCTCATTGCAAACACTTCTCCTTGATGGAAGTGACCAAATGAAAAGTTACCCTTAAATGAATCATGCTGCGTATTTTTACTGGAAAGGAAATCAGAACCAGAGGCTTCTTTTCCATTCTCTCATTTAAAGGCCAGTGGGGAGAGCTACTTCGAGCCCACACTGTGCATCGCTTACAACATCTCCCTCTCATGACCTGTTGTTGCTCTGTGCCAAACACAAGCTGAAAACTATTGTGGTTTGCATTTTGCAACATCAATCCAAGGGCTAGAAAGGGAGTTTGCAAAGGGGGTCACTTTATATACCCAAACTAAAACTGCATTAAGGCAATTTTGCTCCTAAAGTGACAGAGAGGGTCTTTGGTGGTCAAAGGAACTTACAGAACAAGAAGTGGCCATTTGGACTGTAATCATTGCTGCAATGTAGTCAGCCAATTGTAAGTTAATCAATTAGTTAGTTAGTTAAGAGTATCACCCCTACTGGGGCATAGACCGCTGACAGCAATGTGTCAGAGTCCTCCATCCTGGGCCAGTCTTTCCAATGGTGGTGGTCCTGGATGATAGAAGGTTGATTGGCCTGTGGTTTCCAGAGACTTGCAACTTTCACCACACAACTTCATATCTTAGGCTATAAGACCATGAAACCATAAGCTATAGGAGCAGGATTAGGCCAACTGGCCCACCGAGCCTGCTCCGCCATTTCATCATCCTGGTCCATTTTCCCTCTCAGCCCCAGTCTCCTGCCTTCTCCCCGTATCCCTTCATGCCCTGACTAATCAAGAATCATTCAACCATTGCCTTAAATACACCCAATGACTTGGCTTTCATAGCTGCCTGTGGCAACAACTGGTTCACCATTCTCTGGCTCATAAAATTCCCCCGCATCTCTGTTCTAAATGCGTGCCCCTCTATTCTGAGGCTGCGCCCTCTGCTCTTGGACTCTCCCACCATAGGAAACATCCTCACCCCATCCACTCATTCGGGGCCTTTCAACATTTGATAGGTTTTAATGAGGTTGTCCCTCATTTTTCTGAATTCTAGTGAATACAGGCCCAGAGCCATCAAACATTCTTCACATGAGAAGCTTTTCAATCCTGGAATAATTTTTGAGGACCTCCAATGTCTGCTCATCCTTTGTTAGATAAAGGGCATAAAAGCTGCTCACAATACTCCAAGTTAGCCCTCACTACTGCTGTATAAAGCTTCAACATTATATCCTCATTTATATATTCTAGTCCTCTTGAAATGAATACTAACCTCACATTTATCTTCCTCATCACTGACTCAACCTGCAAACTACCTTTATGGAACAAGGACTCCCAAGTCTCTCTGCACCTTAGATTTTTGAATTTTCTCTCCATTTAGAAAACAGTGTACTCTTTTACTTTTTATACCAAAGTGCATGACCAGACACTTCCTGACACTGTAGTCTTCTAGGTGAAGATCCTTCCTCTCCCAGGGATGAAGTTTAATGGGATGGGGTTGCTAGCCCCATGCACAACTTTCCACCTTTCACGGCCGGGCTTGGGACCATCCATGGCTGAGTTAGCTGGTCATAAGCTCCCTAGAAACAGCAATATAATATAGAACAGATAATTTGTTTCAGTGATGTGGATAGTGAGATAAAAAATTGGCAGGGTGAAGTGGAAATAGTAGCATGGAATCCTAAGAGAGCAAAGGGGCCTCAGTTTAACATTAAATAAAGACGTTCCACCTCTGCCTAAATTTCTGTGCCCAGGTCCCTGAAGAGGGTCTTGAATGCATACATTTTGGAATTGGATGTAGGGAAGAGCCACAGCTGTCAAACTCTTCCCTTTTATTTTATAATAAGTGTCTTCATTGTTTGCAATGGAAAAACTGTTTTACTTCGAGGAGATTGGGATAGAGTTTCACCAAAGTCAAAGTCAAATTTATTATCTAAGTACGTACAGTATATTTGTTTACTTAGAGAAACAGTGCTAAACAGGCCCTTCCAGCCCAACGAGACACACCGCCCAGCAACCCATCTAATTAACCCCTGCCTAATCACAGGACAAACTACAATGACCAATTAACCTACTAACTATGAATCTGTGGAATTCATTGTCAGCTACAGAGGCCCGGTCTTTATCTATATTTAAGGCAGTGGTGGATACATTCCTGATTGGTCAGGGCATGAAGGGAGAAGACAAGAGACTGGGGCTGAGAGGAAAATTGGATCAGCCATGGTGAAATGGTGGAGCAGACTTGTTGGGCTAAATGGCCAAACTCTGTTCCTATATCTTTATATATAGTCTTATGGTTTAACTGTTATAATGCTGTGGGAGGAAACTGGAGCACTTGGAGGAAACCCTTAATTTTCTTGGGGAGAGCCTACAAGTTCCTTACAGAGGATGCCGGAATTGAACTCCAAACTCTGATGTCCCATGCTGTACTAACCACTATGCTGACAATATATGCTACCCTGAGGCTAATTTTCTTGCTGGCATTCACAGGAAATTAGGAAATACCACACATATAATTTATGAAAAGCCATGCATAAATAAAAATGGACTATCAACCAATGTGCAAAAAACAAATAGTGCAAATAAATAAATCACACCGATGACTTGTGGTGTTACAAGCATGACTGATTATTCCTTGAGTTGATATATGTAGAATATTTCTAATGAGTTTCAAAATTATCAAACACAAATTTCGAATATCTTCGCAACTACAGTACTGCGCAAAAGTCTTAGGCGCATGTACAGTATATAGCTCAGGTGCCTAAGACTTTTGCACAATACTGTATCAACTAAATGTTTACCAATACTAACAAAAACTCAAGACACAGATTTTGCTGTTTCAAGGGCAGGCGAAGAGAGGATAGATATCTTTCCACCATGTGCTTCAAATCAAGTCAAAATTAACCCACACAAGATGCAGGAAATTATACAAAAAACAGCTTACAGTTCTGTGCAAAATTCTCAGGCACCCTAGCTATATATATGTCTAAGATTTTTGCACAGTACTGCATTTCTAGGCAGTAAAATTCTAACTGAGTGTATCAGGATTTAAATAGAGTATATTATATTAAGCACTTATTTGAATTCACTCATCCAAATTCTCAGTACAGTCGAGTTATGAAAAAGCCTACATAATTATAGGATAGAGTGGAATTTTATTCAATTGAATCATTGGGTGTAGATGGCTGGCAGCTATTGTTCACACCCCCCCCCCCCCCCACCACGCCAACACCCCCGAGGCACTTTAGAGTCAACCACATTGATGCGTGGTGCGTCTGGAGTTACACATGCACCAAACTATGTAAGGACAGCACATTTACTCCTCTGAAGGTTGTTAATTAACGAAATATGTTCTTTTTACATCAGTCCAGCAGCTTCATTACTGAGACCAGCTCTTCTCTTAAGTACCAGATTTATTCAATTATTTGAATTTTAAATTAACCATCTGCCCACGGTGGGATCTGAACTCATGACTCTGAGTCAATGGCCAAGAAATCTGGCTGCTATCCCAGTGTCTTAACCATTCTGCCACACCACCTACCTTTTAAAAAATTCAATTTATAATTAAGTTCTTCAACAGGGTGATCACTAAAGTTCTTTGATATAGAACTTCTGTAACGTCAAGACAATTAGTTCAATGACTTCCCATGAGAGGACATCTGAAAAATCATAGGCAGGATGCCCATTCATTTCAAGTTTCAATATATTTATTGTGTTTACAGTGGCCACGTTATTAGGTACCTCCTGAAAATGAGAAAAGTGGGCATTGAATGTACATTCGTGGACTTCTGCTGCTGTAGCCCATTCACTTCAATGTTCAGTATGTTGTGTGTTTAGAGTGGTTCCTTAAGGTTGTCATAGCTGGGGATGGGGGTGAGTACTGTGGATAAGCTCCCACTATATATTAAATGCTCCCAATGGCATGCATCTCAAATGGCTTCTAACAGCCAATACCAGCTCCTGGCCGTCACCTGTGACTTAGCTACTAAGCCCGGCCAAACCATTTCTACTGACAGGAGAAGGGACAAAGGCGGGTTACTGGTGCCTTAAAATTTCGGGTAGATGGGGATTGACAGCCGTGGTTGGCAGCTCATTTAGGGGAAGGAAAATTCTGATCTCAAACCTCTGCTGTCTTCCAGCTATACCCCCTCATGGAGAAGGCTTGGGGAGTTTACCCCAAGAAAAAAATCCAGAGTTGGAGCCCCTAAGGCTCATTGAGTTCAATGCTGGTTGGTAATTCCTCTGATGCCACTGGTGCCAAACCGCCGTTCCTTTGGATTCATCAGCTGTGTGGAGAGGGGGAGTCTGTTACATGGGCAACAGCTTGCTCGCCATATTGTACAGCCCTGGCTTATGTATCGACTGATCCTAGGCAGCTAAGACACAACATCCATGGTTGACCCCAACCAGCAAAGGCATCAGGCATTCAGAGATGCTTTTCTGAACACCACTGTTGAAAGGCATAATTACTGTTACCTTCCTGTCAGCTTGAACCAGTCTGCACATTTTCCTTTGACATCTCTCTTATTAACAAGGCATTTTTGTCCAAAGAACTATCACCCACTGCACGTTTTTTTTGTTTTTTGCACTACTCTCTGTAATCTCTAGGGACTGTCGTGTGTGAAAATCCCAGGAAATCAGCAGTTTTAAAGATAGTCAAGCCACCCCATCTGGCACCAATAATCATTCCATGGTCAAAGTCACTTGGATCACATTTATTCACCATTCTGAAGTTTGGTCTGAACAACAACTGAACCTCCTGAGTGTGTCTGCATGATTTTATGCATTGAGTTGCTGCAACATGATTGGCTGATTAGATATTTGCATTAACAACCAGGTGTGCAGATGTACCCAAGAAAGTGCCACTGAGTGTAAGTTGATCGCAACATGTTCCAGCCTTAACTATTGAACTAAAACCTAATTTTGTTTGACTATCTGGTATCACTTCTACACGGACACCAGACTTAGGTTTAGTGGCTGAGGTTGACACATTCGTTTGGACATGAAGGGAATTGGACAGGAAAATGGAGGAGATTTTCCTGTCCAACCTCAGCCAATGGACCAGCCCTGCAGTCAGGTCGTGTCCCCAAAATGTTGTAAGTTCTTTTCCTCCCACAAATGTTGCTTGACCCACTGAGTTCTTACAGCAGATTGTTACCGGTAGTTGCTCCAAATTCCAGAATCTGGAGTCTTGTGTCTTCTGGTCTCTCCGGATGTACTGGGAAATCGATTTTAGCTTCTATAGACATTTAGCCAAAATGACCAAGAGGATCACCATCCAATCACAAATGAGTAACTGAAGCTTGGTTAGAGTTTATTGCTGTGATAGATTTAATAATCTGCATCATTCTTAATCACACCCTGGGAAAGTGCTTCAACTTACGCAGTTTTAGTGGAATTACTTCGACATACTTGCTTCGGAGTTGTGTTTCGGTGCAACGTAAGCATGCTCTTGCAGATGTCCATGCTCTTGCAGAGCCAAGGACAGAAGTTACATTTGATGCATGTAACCACAATAGCTCTAATATCCCAGTGAAGAGGGAAGAGAGAAGTTGGGAGGGTTAAGAGAGTTGTGGGGGGGAGATATTGGAAGGGGTGGAAGAAAGAGAAATGGGGAAAAAGGGAATTGGAGGGGAAGCAAAAATTTAGGGGAGAGATAAGTGAGAGGAGAGGAGTGAAGGGGTAGAGAATGTGGTGGAGAGAATGTGGGAGAGAAAGTGGATGTGGGAAAGGGGGGAGAAATTGGTGGGAGGAAATCATGGGGAAAGTGGAAGGAAAGAAAGTTGAGGGGGAAAAGAGAAGGAGTGCGATGGGAGGAAAGTCAGATTTAAAAATTCTACTTCAGCATATTATCTGTCCTTTGGCTGAATATATTCCGCCCACACTGAAATTAAAATGGATTGTCCATTTACTGCATTATCTTTGATCTTTTATTTGGCTCAATCACAGATTATCCGTCAAAAAGATTTGTGTTCATTCCCAACTAGATTGGTGTAATGTATCAAGCAGGAATGCCAAGGCATTCCATGCCTGTGGATTACATTGCAATCTGTCACACTCCTGAACAACACAACAGAAAGGTTCGTCTCAGCAATATTGTGCATCAATATATCACGAACGTTAATGCCATAACAACTAGGGAAGATTAACAACATATCAGTATCTTGTGGCAGGGGAGTGTGAAAGGTCAGAACTATCTTGCATTGCTTTAGCTTGTTCAGTGGACATATTCTGCTTAACAACTGCCAGGCTGATGGTTTTAATTTATTATGCCCTCATTTTGTGCTCTGGTGTGAAAAATCTTTCAGTTTTATTAGGCCACAGATCACACACAGTGAAATATTATTCTTGTACAGAAAGACATTTCAATTTTCTGTTCTCTAGACCTTTAACAGCTTGACTTTGAGCTCTGGGAACACTGCAAAGACAAAGTTGCTTTAGACAGACACTGACCTGAAGACCCCAATAGATTCAGCAACAAAGCAGGATTAGGACTAAAACTTCCTTGGAATCTCGACCTCCTTCACTTGGGCACTAGGCTGGCCCTGCATCCACACTCAGTTGATATTAACATCATCACTGCCGCGGGGTGAAGGCATTTCAACCAGTAATGGAAGACCTGAATTTCACTCCAAAAAGAACGCCCAAGCTCGCTCAACCTATCCTCATATGATAAGCTTTCAAAGCCATGGCAGCATCAAGATTCAAGACTGTTTAATGCAATTTCAGTACAGAAGTGTAAAGGAGAATGAAATAATTCTTACTCTGGATCTGATGCAGCATAAGCAAACACAATAAGGAACACTATAATTAAAACACAATAGAGTACTGTGCAAAAGTATCTTATATGTATGAAACACCAACAGAGGGACATTCTGTAATCATCAATATACCAGCTGTTTGGTATGAAATGGCTTTGCCTGGTGTCTCAGGGCTGGGCGTGTCTGCATCCACACCACCCCCCGCCCCGGCACTCCTTCTCTCCACCTGTCCCACAGCCCCCCTATGGTGTTCCACCCTCACCAATCCCAACGTTCTTTGCTCCTGCCAGATTTAATAAGAACATAAGAAATAGGAGCAGGATTAGGCCATCTGGCCCATCGAGCCTGATCGACAATTCAATAAGATCATGGCTGATCTGGCCATGGACTCATCTCCATCTACCTGCCTTTTCCCCATAACCCTTAATTCCCTCACTATGTGAAAATCGATCTAACCTTGTCTTAAACATATTTACTGAGGTAGCCTCCACTACTTTACAAACGTGCTCCCTGTTCCACATTGACAAATACAGTACTGAGAAATCATTCTAGGCAGCGTAGCTACATATACGTGCCTAAGATTTTTGCACGGTACTGTAAGTACATATGATAGCTTATATACATAAATCGATTGTAGGTCCATAAAGTGACGCTAGGCACAGGAGCTTCTGAACATAAGGTGACTGAGAGGAAATGATAAAGTAGTGGTGGTTGGGGGTGTGGAGGTGTTTATCGGCCTTACAGCTTGGGGAAAGTACGGTAACTGTTTTTGAGTCTGGTGATCCCGGCCTGAATGTCACACAACCTTTTCCCTGATGGGAGTGGGACAGACAGTCCACGAACATGATGGGTGGGATCCTTCATGATGTTTTTGACCCTGTTCTGGCACCTTTCTGTACATACGTCCTTGTTGGCGGTACTTGAACAGTACACAATAGGAGAGGTATATAGGACACGTGTGCAAATGCGGCTGACTTTGATGGGAGTGCTGGTCAGCGTGGATCAGTTGAGCCGGAAGGCCTGTTTCTCTTACATTATTCTTTAACTGCATTTCTATTTGACGATGACGTGACAATAATAAATCAATTATCAGATTCAAGTTCAAGTCCTCCTTTACTGTTTGAAACGCTGGTTGATGGTGTAATGGTCAGCTGGACGTGGATTCAAGGTCGGGAGAGTTGCGGTGGCGGTGGAATGGTGGCCGGAATAGAGCAGCTGCCATCGCTGCAAGAACGGCGGCGTTTTATCCCGGTGAAAGAGGGAGGGGCGCGGCGGGGTGTCTCGGGGGTGAGGCGAGGAGCGTGGAAGTAGATCGGCCAACGTGAAGAAATGCAGGGCGCCTGGGAGGTTGGTGGAGCAGGCGGCGAGGCAACCCGGACTGCGGTCACCGCGCCGCGGGGCTGAGTCGGAGGAGGCGACCCGAAAGGGCACTGGCTTATCCAGGGCATATTCAAGGAGCGATGCCTAAAGGTGGCGTCCATCATTAAGGACCCCCGTCACCCCGGACATGCCCTCTTCTCACTGCTACCATAAAGAAGGAGGGCACAGAAGCCTGAAGGCACACACTCAGCGATTCAGGAAAAGCTTCTTCCCCTCTGCCATCCAATTTCTGATTGGACATTGAACCCAAGAACTCTACTACCTCAACTACTTTTTTTTTATTTTTATACTACGTATTTAACACTGCAGTTCACGTTTTTTTCTCCATTACACGTATTGCAATGTACTGCTGTGCAAAGAGCAAATTTCACGACATGTGCCGGTGACATTAAACATGATCCCGATTCTGATAGAGCAGGATGGCCAAGCGGACCTGAGAGAGACAGCTGACGCGGACCGTGTAGAGTGAAGCATGCGCAGTGACATACGTAACTGCAGCCTGTCAACTCACTGCCGCATCCAGACAGGAAGAACAATGTTTAGCTTTGTTTAACGCAAGTGGAACTCCCGCTGCTCGGGGTCACGTAATGCCATGACCTATAATAATCAGCCTGCTTCTATTTACTCAAGACCCATCCAACAGAACGGCCATTCATATGAATCCATATACGTCCCAAGGCAGAGCCAATGAGCCTTCTGTACATTGTCTTCAGCGCCGGCAGGGAAGTGTGGCATGTGTAACAGACTGTGTGTGAATACGCAATGAATGGAGATGGAAAGGGTAGGGTTGCTTCTGGTAACGACTCCAGAATCGGGTTTAATAATCCGGCATATGTCGTGGAATTTGTTGTCTTTGCGCCAGCAGTACAACGCAACACGTAGTAATAAAAAAAACAGTAATTACTAAGAGGTAAATTAAAATAGTCGTGCAAAAATAAAAAATTAAAAAAGTAGTGAGGCAGTGTTCATGGCAGAAATCTGATGACAGAGGGAAAGAAGCTCTTCCTGAATCTTTGAGTGTGTGCCTCAGGCTTCTGTACCTTCTTCCTGACGGCAGCAATGAGAATAGGGCATGTCCTGGGTGGTGGGTGTCCTTAATGATGGATTCAGTTCTGTGTAAGTCCTTCAGGTGAAATAAACCTCAATGGATGACAACTGTAGATAGTCGTGAATTAGTTACCCAATCACGTTCCACCACATGAAACCACAAAGATTTCTAGTGGCCTTGCTCCTGAATGCTCTGACTCCTCCAGCCAGTCTGAAAGCCTGTTGGAAAGCAGAGTCCTGGAGTTTTATGCCCCAACTGGAGCCTGGGCTTTGCCATATGTTTTCAATTGCCTTCCCAAGGGGGATGTGCGTTGGGAGTTACAAGAACACAAAGAAGTAGCAGGGGGTGTACATCACTCAATTTGATCATGGCCGCTTTGCCACAGATCTCCCCAGTTCTCTGATCCCCCAAAAATTGACTAACATTTCAAAAATGTACCTACAAATGCACCTAAATATTTTTAAATGTCTCTACCTGTGACTGAAAATTTATCTACAACATTTCAAAAATGTCCAGTGCTGTGCAAGAGTCTTAGACACATAAATATAGCTAGGGTGCCTTAGACTTCAGTGCAGTACAGTAGCAATGTTATGTATTGCACTGTACTGCTATCACAAAAAAAACAAATTTCATGACATATGTGAGTGATAATAAACCTGATTCTGATGTGGGTCTCTATTGTAGACTGAGAGTGGGAAGGGGGCAGGGAGAGGGTAATAATGGTTGGGAAAAGGGGGGGGGGGGAGCACCAGAGAGACATTTTTAGATTAGGTCCTAATGTCCTCCCCAAACAAACAAATTGTGCCCAAACCAAGGTCTTCCATCCTTGCCAATCCATGCAGGTGGAACTAAGTCAGGGGTCCTGGGGTGAAAATGGGACAGGGTCCTATAAGATGACATCACTGCCTATGGACATTTCCACCTGGCACTTGGGGCCTATGGGGAAGAGGCCAGCCAAGTGGCCTGCTGTTCTTGTGAAATAGTTCTCTATTTTACCAATCGCCACTGCTTCATATAGTTAGACCATTTCAATCACCGCACTCCTGAACTTTGTAAATTGCAGGAAATAAAACCTCGATTAAGAACCCGTGACCATGTGGGCTTATTCTGGGTGCTCCGGTTTCCTTCCGCATTCCAAAGACGTATGAGGTAGGAGGTCAATTGTCTACCTGGGTATAATGGTTCAGCACGGGCTCATTGGGCCAGACGGACCTGTTACCATTCTGTATTTCTAAATAAGAAATAAATCAGAAAACAGAACAGTGCCGGCCCATGATATTGTGCAGACCTTGTATCCTACTCCAAGATCAGCTACACATTCTCCTCCCACATCACCTCCCCCATTCTCTTTCCTCTGCCCATGTAAGGGTAAGTGCAATCCTTTCCTGCACTGTAACCAAAAATGTCCAGTGTTATGGACATTAGGTCTCTGCCTCACATCTTCCAGCACTAATTCATATCTTCCTAAGCCATAATACACTAACCCTAATGTATAGTGCTCCAAACATTTTGGATTTTCAGGGTACTTAGAGGCACCTGATAAAACAGGCCAAAGTCAGCGGGAATCTTGCCTGACAAATCTGATGAATTCTTTGAGGAAATAACAGGCAGGATAGATACTTGGATTTTCAAAAGGCCTTTGACAAGGTGCCAAGGTGAGGCTGGCTAACAAAACAAGAGCTCATGGTATTACAGGAAAGATGCTGGCCTGGATAGAAGATTGGCTGAAAGACAGGAGGCAAAGAGTGGGAATAAAGGGGACCTTTCCCAGTGTGTTATGTCAAAATTTGGATGGCGGAATTGATGGCTTTGTGGCCATGTTTGTGAACAATAAGAGGATAGGTGGGAGAGCGGGCAGTGTTGAGGTACTTAGACAGATTGGCAGAATGGGCAAAGAAGTGGCAGGTGAAATGCAGTGTAGGAAAGGCAAACTTGCATGTTGAGTTGGTAGTGAGGAAGGCAGATGCAATGTCAGCATTAATTTTGAGAGGACTAGAATATAAAAGCAAGAATATTACATTGAGGTTTTATAAGGAATTGGTCGAATTGATTGATTGATTGATTCCTGGGATGGCAGGACTTTCATATGAAGAAAGACTGGAACGACTAGGCTTATACTCACTGGAATTTAGAAGATTGAGGGGGGATCTTGTTGAAACGTATAAAATTCTAAGGGGATTGGACAGGCTAGATGCAGGAAGATTGTTTCCGATGTTGGGCAAGTCCAGAACGAGGGGTCACAGTTTAAGGATAAAGGGGAAGCCTTTTAGGACCGAGATGAGGAAAAACTTCTTCACACAGAGAGTGGTGAATCTGTGGAATTCTCTGCCACAGGAAACAGTTGAGGCCGGTTCATTGGCTATACTTAAGAGGAAGTTAGATATGGCCCTTGTGGCTAAAGGGATCAGGGGGTATGGAGAGAAAGCAGGTACAGGGTTCTGAGTTGGATGATCAGCCACGATCATACTGAATGGCGGTGCAGGCTCAAAGGGCCGAATGGCCTACTCCTGCACCTATTTTCTATGTTTCTAAACATGCTCATACCAGGGCATTGCAATGCCACAGCAAAATGTTTGCTTTCCTGGAGACACAAGAGGCTGCAGATACTGGAATCTGGAGCATAGTTGCAGAAGGAACTCAGTGGGCTGAGCAGCACCTGTGGGAGAAACCTGCTACCTGCTATCAGGTCTGATGCAAAGCTTTGACTCGAGGCATTGTCAATTCCTTCCTTCCCTCTCTCCCAACATCCCCACAGATGCTACTCAACCTACTGAGCTCCAGCAACGCCATTGTTCTTTCCCTTGTAATTATCAAGACCAACTTTCTGTTAGCCTTTTTATATACTAAAAAGGTATTTAATAAATTTCTCACAGACTTACTTTGAGGCAGTGAGTTGAGTTACAGTTGAGAAAGTTCTCCCCATTTTTGGTGAAAGACTCCATCTCTTTATTCCACATCAGTCATTCCTGCACTTTGCTATCCAATCCAAACGAGAACAAATCAACAGGCTGCCAGTCTTCCGTCAACGCTCCACACACCACGAAGCACCTAAGTCCCTCCATTGACCGCTCCGTCTAGCCTGAGCTCAGCACAAAATGCCCTCATCACGAATCAGCGGAGAGCAAGTTCAGCGTCATACTCGGCGACGAGTGAGCAGGATCACATCTGGCACTCGGAATTCTGGGCAAGGGAAAGGTTGGCTCTAACTTACCATCGACTTTGGAGAAAGGGGCACACTAAGAGGCAAGTGGCTTCTCAGCATGGGTTTCTCCTTGTGTGATATGGTCTCTTAGGATTCTACATTGTGGTGTCAGAATCTGAATTGGGTTTATTAGCACTGACGTTACATCAAGAAAATTGTTTTGTTATAGCTGTACAGTGCAATACATAAAAAATTACTATATGTTACAAAAATAACTAGTGCAAAATATTCATGGATGATTGAGAAATCTGACGGCGGAGGGGAAGGGGCTGTTCCTAAAACATTGAGCGTGGGTCTTCAGGCTCCTGTACCTCTTCCTGCACTGATGGTAGTAATGAGAAGAGAGCATGTCCTGAATGGTGAGGGTCTTTAATGATCGTCAGGACACTATCTTCCTGAGACATGATCTTTTGAAGATGTAATTATTTGATTTAGAGATACAGCACAGTAACAGCCCCTTCTACCAATGGGCCCGTGGCACCCAATTACACCCCTGTGACCAATTGACCAACCTGTATGTTTTTGACATGTGGGATGAATCGTAAGTGCCCAGAGAAAAGCCACCTGATCGTGGGGACAACATACAAACTCCTTACAGACAGCAGCGGAACTGAACCCAGGTCGCTGGCCCTGTAATAGTGTTGCTCTAACCGTTTCGCTACTGCCCACCCACAATGGTGGGGAAGCTTGTGCCTGTGATGGAACTGACTGAGTCTGCAAATATCTAATATGGTGCCCAAGCCCCTCAATTCAGGGACAACTAGGGATGATCAATAAACGCCTTCCTCTAAATCTGTGTCGTTTATTACTATTCACCTCTGATTAGGTGCTAGGTTTCCTGCCGTATAACCCAGTTTTATACACCTCTTAACTTCCTCCACTCCAGGGAGAACAGGAGGTTTTCAAATCTACTAAAGGCTTTAGATCTGAAGGAGAACTCACCTTGAACCCATAGCCTGGTTTTCCCTACAGATCATACGTTTCTTCTAACATCAGCTGTTTATAGTTCCTATTTCTAACACCCCACCCCCCCCCCCCCCACAACTGAACAAAGTAACTGGAATGAACATTAGAACATTAGAATAACAGCTAACATAGGCCATTTCCTCCGTTAAACTCTCAAATCCCTATAAAATCCAAAAATCGCATTCTTCCAAGTGAAGTGTTCATTCCCCTCAGAGAAGACTGAACTGGTGGGAATCGCTCCTCCAGGAAAGGAGAGACTTATAACAAATCCAGTAACGAGGAAACCTACATGGCCACAGGGAGAATGTGCAGACTCCCAAGGTCAGGATTGAACTTGGGTCGCCAGGCTGTGAGGTAGATGGCCTACTAACTGCACCCCTGAGTGTTAGACTGCATCTGCCACGAGTCTGACCACTTGCTTAATCTGTTCAAATTGTCTGAAAACCCCTTAACATCCTCCTCATAAACCCATCCTGTTTATTTAATTTACCTGTTGATACACATTCAAGGCCAGTTGAGAGAACTAAGTTTCAGTCTGGCTTTCTGTCCACCATTGGGAGAACCATGAAGTAACAAGGACATTCTCCCTTTCCCACCTCTTCTATCAGGCAGAAAATACAAAAGCCTGAGACCACCTATCACTTTTCCCCTGCTATAATCAGACCTCGAACAGACTTCTTGTTCATCCAGGCCACAGTCTCTTCTCACTGGGTAGGAGTTGCCCCATGGAGCCCTAGGCCCAGCACCAACAGGCTCAGGAACAGTCATTACCCTTCAACCATCAGGCTCCTAAACTTCACTCACCACAAATCTGAATTGATTGCACAACCTACCAATTCACTTTCAAAGTCTCTACAACTCATGTTCTCAGTACTATTTATACAGTACTGTGCAAAGGTCGTAGGCACGTATATACAGCTAGGATGCCTAAGACTTTTGCAAGGCATTGTAGTAATTTTATGCATTGTACTGTACTGCTACTGCAGCAAAACAAAACTAATTTCATGACATATGTGAGTGATGATAAACCTGATTCTGATATGGGTCTCTATTGTGGACTGAGAGTGGGAAGGGGGCAGGGAGAGGGGAATCATGGTTGGGGAGAGGGGAGGGAGCGGGAAGCACCAGAGACATTCTGTAATGATCGATAAACCTATTGTTTGCAATCAAATGATCTTGCCTGGGGTCTCAGAGCTGGATCTGTCTGCACCCACCCCACCCTTCGCCCTGCCCCCGCAATCTTTCTCTACCACGTGTCCCACGGCACTCCACCCTCGCCTTTCACAACTTCCGTTGCTCCCACCAGGCTTACAAACTCAATCTCTGCTCTATGTTGACAAATACAGTACAAGCAAAACTCTAAGGCCCCCCATTTGTGCCCAAGCCTTCTGCACAGTACTGTGCATATTTGTTATTGCTCAATTTGCCTTCTTTTGCACATTGGTTATTTGTCAGTCTGATTTATATATAGTTTCCATAAATTCTATTGTACTTCCTTATTTTCCAGAAGATGCCTACAAGAAAATGAATCTAAAGTTAGTGTATGGTGTAATATATGAACATTTACTTTGACTTTGATAAGGTAGACTCTTGACCTGACAATCAATCTCATTATGGCTTTACACTAATTGTCCGCCTGCAGTGCACTCTCTCTGTAACTGTTACACTTTATTCTGCATCGTTAACAAGAGAAAATCGGCAGATGCTGGAAACCTGCATTTGTGTATCATTCTGCATTGTTATTGTTTCACCTCGTTCTACCTCAATGCACTGTGCAATGATCTGACCCACATGAATAACATGCAAGGCACGCTTTTCTCTGTATCCCGGTTCAGAATCCAACTTGGATTCTCAAAAAAACATTTCACATGTCTAGTACAACACTTTTACTACCACAAATATATCCCAGACTGAGGTGCAACAAATAACCTTGTAATCCAATTTTCTTAATACCAAATTTCACCTTTCATATTTATCCTGTGGTTATGGGAATTATATTGGGGTTCCAAAATTCCTGTGATTCCTTTTCTCTGACATAGCGTGTGGGTTATAAAACTTTCAAACAACTGAGCATTATCTAGTGACTTGTTTGGATGCTGCATGGACTTTTCATTGAGTTAGCTGGATCTTTCACAGCCCGTGTTAATTGTAAAATGTAAATTTATTTGGTATTAAAACTGGAGATATTCAAAGTCCTATCAACAATCAAGAAGAGGTGAACTGAATCTTTATCTCCAAAGATATCTTCCTAACAGCTCTTTAAGTAAGAACTATGTGAATGTGTGATGGGTTAAATCCTGTAAAGTTATAGGGAAAGGAATGTTGTTAAGATATGCTTGGCTGAACACTTTTTTTGTTGTAAGACTTCCACCATTCAGCAAATGCTGATATCATTGCCCACACTATCTACACGTTATCAGTTCTGGATGAGTGCAGTTTTGAACACACGCACACACACACTCACCAGGGTGCCTAAGACTTTTGCACAGTACTGTAGTAATTTTATGTATTGCACTGTACTTCTGTTAAAAAAAACAAATTTCATGACATATGTGAGTGATGATAAACCTGATTCTGATATGGGTCTCTGTTGTGGACTGAGAGTGGGAAGGGGACAGGGAGAGGGGAATCATCGTTGGGAAAAGGGGAAGGGAGAGGGAAGCACCAGAGAGACCTTTTGTAATGATCAATAAACCAATTGTTTGGAATCAAATGACCTTGCCTGGTGTCTCAGGGTTGGGTGTGTCTGCACCCACACCACCCCCTGCCCCTGGCGCTCCTTCTCTCCACCTGTCCTACACCCCAACCGTGGCACTCCACCCTCATCATTCCCAACATCCTTTGTTCCCGCCAGATTTCCAAACTCGCTCTCCGCTCCACATTGACAAATGTAGTACTGTGCACCCTAGCTATGTATATGTGTGCCTAAGACTTTTGCACAGTACTGTGTATTGAAACAAACAGTGAAATGTGTCCTCTGTTTAAACAACTAATACAGTCCGAGGATGTGAGAGCAGCCTGCAAGTGTCACCAAGGAGATTTACAAAGTATGCTAAAGTACCAACAAATGTTTGGATTCAATTTAATTAGCAACATCAGTGAGGACAGATAAAAATGATGATGTTAACTGCTGGCTTTCCAAATCCAAACAAATGTAAATATAAAAGCAATATTTCAGCTGCCTCTTTAACTGCCATTACACTAACCACATCTGGCAGTTGATAGCTACATCTGACTGAACATCAATGCCAGTCAGATCTGTCTCTGAACATCTCTGCCAGCTACTGGTCCCCTAACATATGTGTCAACCACAACTGTCTCCACACACTTGCACCAGATACATTCATGTCCAGATTTTTGTGCCAAACACCACTGTCTCCTTAGGGCTGTGCCAACCGCATCCATCTGCTCTTCGGCATTCAGAGTCATATGGTATTGAAACAAACCCTTTGAGACACTGAGTACCCATTCTCCAGCGTTCAGTCTCCATCACCTCTGTGGGCAGTTAGTCTACATCCCCCCCCCCCCCCCCGGAGAGAAAAGCCTTCCTCAAAAACTCTCTACACCACCTACCCCTAAACCGATGTCCTCCACCTTTAGATACCCCTGGTAAGGGAAAACATTTCTCATATTGTTAACAAGCTGTGCCCTTTATACCACAGTTATACAATTAGCCGCCAGCCTTCTCCTCTCTAAAAAAAACACCATCTAATCAACCACGAGGAAATCTGCAGATGCTGGAAATTCAAACAACAACACACAAAATGCTGGTGGAACGCAGCAGGCCAGGCAGCATCTATAGGGAGAAGCGCTGTCGACGTTTCGGGCCGAGACCCTTCGTCAGGACTAACCGAAAGGAAACCGTCTAATCAATCTCTTCACAGAACAGAAATGCTCCAATGCTCCGTCGCATTAGGTATACCAGTGAACAGAGAACACAACACCCTTCAACACAAAATGCTGTTGCTGACCTACGAGACTGTTGTTGAGTGCTGTCGACTCATGGCGAAGCTCACGGGTTGTCCACAGGGTTTTCATAGTAAGATACGGAAGTAGATTGCCAGGCCGTTCTTCCACACAGATACTGCTACTGTCCAGGTTGGGACACGGCCAATTCAACTCAGGAACCTCTGCCTCAAAGTCCACTACACCACCAGCTGGCCCGCAGAAGTCATAGGCACATATATATGTATATATAAAACTAGGGTGCCTAAGACTTCTGCACATTACTGTATCTGTCAATGTGGAGTGGAGAGCAAGTTTGCAAATCTGATGGATAGGGGGAATAGCAAGGGGAGTGCGACAGGTGGCAGAGGAAAAGTGCCGGCAGTGTGGGGGGGGTGGGAGATGGTATGGGTGTGCATGCACCCAGCCCTGAGACACCAGGCATGGCTATTTGATTCCAAACAATTGGTTTATTGATCATTACAGAATGTCTCTCTGGTGCTTCCTGCTCTCTCCCCTCGGCCTTCCCCTTTTCCCAACCACGATTCCCTCTCCCGGCCCCCTTCCCACTCTAAGTACACAACTGAGACCATATCGGAATCATCACTCACATGTGTCATGAAATTTGTTTTTTTGCAGCAGCACCAGTACAGTGCAATAGATAAAATCACTACAGTAATACATAATTACAGTACTGTGCAAAAGTCTTAGGCTCCCTACCTATATAAACGTGCCTAAGTCTTTTTGCACAGTCCTGTATATAAACCTACAGCATAACCAGTCTTCGACCATAAGACACAGGAACAGAATTAGGCCATTCAGTCCATCGAATCTGCTCTGCCATTTCATCATGGCTGATCCCGAATCCCACTCAACCCCATACACCTGCTTTCTCGTCATATCCTGTGATGCCTTGACTGATCAGGAAACTATCAAATTCCATCTTAAATAATCCCAGGGACTTGGCCCCACTGTAGTCTGTGGCAGAGCATTCCACACATTTACTATTCTCTGGCTAAAGAAATTTTCCTTATCTCTGATCTAAAAGGTCGCCCCTTAATTTTGAAGCTGTGCCCTCTAATTCTGGATATCCCCACCACAGGAAACATCCTCTCCACATCCACGCTATCTAGTCCTTTCAACATTAGGTAGGTTTCAATGAGATCCCCACGCATAAATTCCAGTGAGGCCCAAAGCTGACTTTGACTTATTTTATCATTAGTCTCCACGTACGCCAAAATTTCAACCTTAATAATAGGCTCCAACACTTTTGCATGCATTGAGGTTAGGTTAACTGGCCTATAATACCATCCTACACATCCATAACCTACATCCACATGCCCCTCTCAGAGCCTCTTAAATGTCCCCAATTTCTCCATTCCCGGCATTACACTCCAAGCACACACACTCTCTGTATAAAAAGCCTACCTGTGACATTCCTCCTAATAGGTGAATGTGACTATTGGAGAAAGGGAAGGAGGAAGGGCACCGGGGGAGGTGGGAGGAGATAGGCAGGTGAGGAGGGGGCAAAAGCCTAAGTGGGGAATAGAAGAAGAGGGAAGGGGGAGAGAAACATTTTTTTTTTAACTAGAAGGAGAAATCAATGTTCATGCCATCAGGTAGGCTACCTATATGGAATATTAGGTGTGGCAAATTGCATCAAATGCCACAGATCACTCTACCAAGCACAATCATTGTCGGAGCACTTATCCACGTGTCCACAGAGAGTGATGGGTATATAGAATGAGCCGCCAGAGGAAGTGGTTGAGGCAAGTAGAATACAACAATGAAAAGACAATTGAATAGGTACACGGATAGGGAAGTGCAGGAGCCACCTATCTGCATTGTATTCTGTGTTGCATGATTATCATGTTTATAATAGTAACTGTGCCCAGGCCTGCGCCCTGGAAACCTCCGAAGGCGCAAATCCATGGTCTCACAAGACTAACGGATGCCTATTTAATAGAAACTGGTAAAATGAGTGGTGGCGTGGTAAAAGCAAAGGGGATAAGTCATGTATTTGTGCAATTTGGAGCTGGGGACCAACGGATGTCATATCTTTGGCTGACCACTCAATAATGCTCAGCTTACATGTGGGTATGCCCAAGTTTCATCTCTTCAAGCCTGCACGCTTGCTAATTGCTCATAAAGGATTGAAATACATATCCTCGACTTCTGGAGCAATCGTTATTGGAGTGAGGATGCATCACGCAAGTGTAACAAACCCGTAGGGTCTCTGACAGCGCCAATTGGTTTGGGGCTACAGAAAGGTTTAGGGGAATATGGACCACACTCAGGCTTGCTAAGGTGGACACTTTGCTCAGCACGAGCAAATCAGGCCAAAGGACCTCTTTCCGCATTATGATTCCAGTACAACCCAGGAGGCAATCATTGCCCCAGCAAAGCAATCCCAATGGTAGGTTGTAAACAATGGACAAAATTAGTGGTGATAAATCGATCTTTGCTCATACTTAGATATTTATTGAATATTTTTTATTGCACAAAGGAAGAAAAATTGCACAAGTTCTGTACTAATGAACTCAGCATTGTTTCTTCTTCCTTCCTTTCCAGTCCTGATGAAGGGTCTCAGCCTGAATGTTGGTTCCTCTCCATAGATGCTGCCTGGGCTGTGTGTGTATTGCTCTGGATTTCCAGCATCTGCAGAATCTCTTGTGTTCTCCCCCTTCCTGTTTGGTTGAAGTTAATGTTTGCATGATATAACTCCCAGACCACAGCTAAATGTGGGATAATGGGCCACTTCCAATGATATTACACCAGATTTTCCACTCAATCTCGTCCGTTTATGTTAAAATTAGTAGGAAAGGAATACACAGCCAGAGGTTTATTTTTTCCCCTTTGATTCATTTTCCAGGTGATCCAGTTGGAACAGGAAAATGAATCCGCCACATGCAGGCTAAGAGGATTTCGTGCCTGCCTGCCCTGTTTGTTGTTTCCCCAGTTGGCTGCCCGCCAGTCACAATTCATAGAAGCTCGCACAGACAGCTTCTCTTCACCTTCCAAAGTGAAAACAGGGTAAGATCGAATCTCGTAACAAAGGTCGGAGATGGAGAGATCTGAGGGAGCTACTGTGAACCCTCGGCACACACTTAACACAACCTGCTGTGGACAGCTTGCTTTGAGATGCCAGCTGGAATGTCCGACTAAAGACAAAGATTGATCAGTGTAGTGGGAGGTTACCGAAACATCAAAGGGATTGGACCTACCTTCCATTTCCTCTGTGGTTACTCACTTAACTAACTTTGACAATTCCCCCATTACCGAGTAACAGTGGGCTCCGTTTTCAGAACACAGAAGATTCTGCAGACGCTTGATATCTTGAGCAACACACACAGATGCCTGTGGAACTCAGCAAGTCAGGAAACTTCACTTCTCTCCCCCTTCTCTCTTTTTCCACTCCCCATTCTGGTTACCCTCTTATCCCTTCTCTTCTCATCTGCCCACCACCTACCTCTGGTGCCCCTCCTCTGTCCCTTCCTCCCATGGTCCACTGCCCTTTCCTATCAGATTCCTTCTTCTTCAGCCCTTTACCTCTTCTGCCTGTCACCTCCCAGCTTCTCACTTCATCTCCCTCCACCAAGCACCCACCTTCCTCCTCACCTGGTCTCACCTATCACTCGCAGCATACACACAGAATGCTGGAGGAACTCAGGACAGACAGCATCTGTGGAAATGAATAGACAGTCAACGTATCAGGCTGAGACCCTTCTTCACCTATCATCTGCCAGCCTGTACTCCTCCTCCTCCTCCTTATTCTGGCTTCTTCCCCCTTCCTTTCCAGTCCTGATAAAGTGTCTCAACCCAAAATGTCGACTGTTTATTCATTTGCCTGAATTGTTGAGCTTTGCCAGCATTTTGTGTGTGCTGCTCTGTCTCCTACACAGCTAGCCGTGACTCAGTGGGTGACAGTGAGAAAGCCGCAAGTTCAAATCTCTCTCCAGGGGCCTCAGCACATAAATCATGGGTGGGCCTCTGGCACTGGCGTTTCTAGGGAACGCCATCAGTCCCAGCGTCTGACCATACTATAGAGACTGGCTGCATCTCTGGTATGGTGTCCAATGCATAGGATCCAGAGAACTTGCAGAAGATGTAGACTTAACCAGCTCCATCAATGCATCAAGGACTTTTTCAAAACAATGTGCCTGAACAAAAGAGTATCTATCACTAAGGATCCTCACCGTCTGGGATCCCCCGTCTTCTCGTTAATACCATCGGGGAGGAGGAACAGGAGTGCAGAGATCCACACTCAGCATCTTAGGAAGTTTCTTCCCTCCGTTATCAGATTTCTGCACGGCCCGTCACCATTCTGCATTTGCAGTGGTTATTTTTTATTGTTACACAGTACTTTTTTTTTGTCTTGCAGTGCACTACTGTCACAAAACATCAAACATCAAACGTCGGTGATAATAAACCCGATTCTGATTCTGGATGGAAAATACTCAGTGGTCGCATCCTCACTGGGATCCAGCCCAATATTGATGCCCGTGTCAACGTGCAGAAACAATACAACTAATCGTCACCTCATGACCAACCACGAGCAAGTGCCTGACTCAATGCCGGTAGAAAGCCGAAATGCTCCACCCCAGAAAAGAATCTCCTCAGCCATCATATTACTGCAGTACCTATATCAGATGAAAACCTTTCGACATCCTGAGATATTGGATGAATAACGTCCCAGTTAGTTTCATTTTCACCTGCATTACAGACTGTACTTATTTGGTATAGATGACGTAATAGTATGGCTACTTTACAGCACAGTACAGGCCTTTCGGCCTATGATCTTGTGCTGACTGTTTAACCTACTCTAAGATCAATCTAACCCTTACCTCCACATAGCCCTCCATTTAAAAATTTTTTTTTACTTATATTACAGATTGCAGTGCTTGGCGCAGATCAGTGCTTGAAGGTCTGCATGGAATGGATGGGCTGAAGGACATGTTTGCATGCTGTAGGTATGTTTCTGTTATGTCACGACACAGTGGTTGCATGTGTCACTCTCCCTGGAATCGTACGCTGCAGCCAGACGTTCCAGGATGTGGACGCTTGTTCACATAACGTAAATCTTCTGGACTGAGGAGACAGTCTCCTGTCCTGATCAATCACAGGACAGCTTGGTCCACTTCCAATCAACAGGACATTGGTGCAGGTCTGTGCTGCACAGAGCTGTATTTCATCTTGCCTTGATCACAACATCAGAGCATGGAACATACACTCAGTGTGTACTGCACACCTGCTCGTTAATGCAAATATCTCATCAGCCAATCATGTGGCAGCAACTCAACATATAAAAGCATGCAGACTTGGTCAGGAGGTTCAGTTGTTGTTCAGACCAAACACCAGAATGGGGAAGAAACGTGATCTAAGTGACTTTGACCATGGAATGATTGTTGGTGCCAGATGGGGTGGTTTGAGTATCTCAGAAACTGCTGATCTCCTGGGATTTTCATGCACAAGTCTCTAGAGTTTACAGAGAATGGTGCGAAAAACAAACAAAAAAATCCAGTGAGTGGTATTTCTGTGGGCAAAAATGCTTCGTTAGTGAGTGAGGTCAGAGGAGAATGGCCAGCTGACAGGAAAGGGGGAGTAACTCAAACAAGCACACGTTACAACAGTGGGGTGCAGAAGAGCATCTTCTGGGCTACAGCAGCCGAAAACCACGATCATACGCTCAGTGGCGACTTTATTAGGTACAGGAAGTATTTTTTCTATCATTCATGTGTCAGCTGAACTTCAATCACAATAAAGCTTTTACAATTCACCTTGAGTTCATTGGCTGGCATGCTATGCAGGCAAACAATTGAAAACCACAGGAATATTTCCCCTGCCATCAGCCAAAAGGGGAAGAAGGCACAAAGGGTGATTTGGCTGTCTTTGTCCGTTGTAAAGATTATGAATGCTAGGAATGTTGAACAAATGGAAACTACCTTTTGGGTGGGATTTATACGTTCTGAATCTCATAAGTGAGGAATTCAAGACACTGTTCAAAGCCTCACCACTAGCTTGGCTGCTTAAAGCACTCCTGTCAACCGAAAGTCACCACAGGATTCTAAAAGAAACAGTACTGCATTTGTAAGGATTAACTACCTGCTATTAAAATAATTTCAGTAAACCTCATGAGTGGTGAATCTGTGTAATTCATTGCCACAGACAGCCGTAGAGGCCAAACCGTTGGGTATATTTAAAACAGAGGTTGATAGATTCTTGTTTAGTCAGGGCATCAAAGGTTACGGGGAGATGGCAGGACAATGGGGTTGAGAGGGATAATAAATCAGCCTTGATGGGATGATGGAGCAGACTTAATGGGCCGAATGGACTAATTCTGGACTTGTTTTATGGTCTTGGGATCTCATAAGGTTCCCCCAAGGACTTATGTGCAATTTACATTCTGCATTGCTGTCTATGATACTTTAAGTTCTTCACTGTATTTGTACCTGACAGGTGCTTAACTTGACCTAGTTCTGACCACATCCTGCTCTTTCACTGCTGGAAGAAATCTGTGATGGTTCACATCTCCAACTATGTTGCTTATGAGATCCCTCTTGGTACTCTCGCCTTTCCTCTGGCAGGCGCATGTGTTCTTGTAACAAGACCAATGATCATTTCTCTTATTACCGGTACGGTGGGGCCACTGCACAGGATTGGCGGAAGCTGCAGAGGGTTGTAAACTCAGTCAGCGCCATCATGTACAATAGCCTCTCAGCACCGAGGACGTCGTTAGCATCCATTATCAGGGACCGCCACCACTCAGAACAGGCCCCTTTCTCATTACTGCCTTCAGGGAAGAGGTACCGGAGCCTGAAGACACACACTTAATGTGTTAAGAAGAGCTTCTCCCAATCTGCCATCAGATTTCTGAACGGCTCGTGAACAGTAACTCCCTATTTCAGCACTACAGATTTATTTATTTATCTATTTCTTATACGTTTATATAGTACTGTATATCAGAATCAGGGTTAATATCACTGACATACGCCACAAAATTTGTTGTTTTGCAGCAGCAGTACACTGCCATACATAATAATAAAAAACTATACATTGCATAAGAAATATATCTAAAAAGGTTAAATTAACTAAACAGTGCAAAAACAGAGTGAAAATTTGATGTAGTGTTGATGGGTTCAGAAATCTCATGGTGAATGGGCCCAGTGTGTGCTGCACTGTACCTCTGCAGAAAACAATAAATTTCATATGTCAGTGATAATAAACATCCATCATTGAAGGGCCCCCCACTAACCAGACCATACCATCATCTTGCTGCTACCATTGGGCAGGAGGTCCAGGAACAGTTATTACTCTACAACCAGCAGGCTACTGAACCAGCGTGGATAACTTCACACACCATGACTCTGAACTGATGCCACAACCCACAGACCCACTTTCCAGGATTCTTTATACCTCATGTTCTCAGTACGAGTTCTATTTTCACAATTTGTCTTCTTTTGCACATTGGTTATCTGTCAGGCTTAGTCTATTTATGCATAGTTTTTCATTAAAAATCTACTCGATTTATTTTGTCCTGTAAATCCCTGCAAGAAAACGAATCTCAGGGCCGTGTATGGTAACACATACCTCCTTGGGTAATAAACTTATTTTGACCTTTGAATGTTTTCCCTGCGACTCCCCACCAAAAACATTTTCAAGCGGAGATGCTTTACGAAGGCAGCATCCATCACTCAGTACCCTCACCATCACAGACATGTCCTCTTCTCATTCCTACCATCAAGTAGGGGATATGGGAGCCTAAAGACATATACTCAGATTTTAGGAACAGCTTCTTCCCCTCTGCCATCAGATTTCTGAACAGTCTATGAACCCTCTTTTGCATTATTTATTTGGTGATTTATTGTAACTAATAGTAATTTTTAATGTCCCAGTGGGCCCCTTTGGTTCCTCTCCTCCTTCCTTTTCTCCCAGGGTCACTGTTCTCTCCTATCAGATTCCTTCTTTTACAGCCCTTTTCATCTTCCACCAATCACTTCCCAGTTTCTTATTTCATCAACACACACAAAATGCTGGTGGAACGCAGCAGGGCAGGCAGCATCTACAGGAAGAAGTACAGTCGACGTTTTGGGCCGAGACCCTTCGTCAGGACTAACTGAAAGTCCCAGTGAAGGGTCTCGGCCCAAAAGGTCGACCGTACTTCTTCCTATAGATGCTGCCTGGCCTGCTGCGTTCCACCAGCATTTGGTGTGTGTTGCTTGAATTTCCAGCATCTGCAGATTTCCACATGTTTGCATTCTTATTTCATCCCTCTCCTCCAGTCACCTACTCTTCCCCCTCAGCTGGTTTCACCTGCCACTTACAGCTTGTACTCCTTTTCCTGTCCCCATCTTCTTAGGCAGCGGAGTAGCAGACTTAGCACAACCTGGATTCAATTTCCGCCTGTCTGTAAGGAGTTGTACATTCTCCCCGTGACCGCATGGGGCTTCCTCCCACAGTCCAAAGATGTACCGGTTGATAGGTTATTTGGTCATTGTAAATTGTCCCACAATTAGGCTCGGTTTAAAACTGGGGTGACTGGATGGCGTGGCTCAAAGGGCCAGAAAGGCCTATTCCTTACTGTATCTCAATAAATAAATAAATTCTGGCTTCTTCCCCTCTCCATTTCAGTCATGTTGAAAGGTCTTGGCCTGAAACGACGCTGTTTATTCCCCTGCAAAGATGCTGCCTGGCCTGAGGGGTTCCTCCAACATTATGTGTGTGAGTGTGTTGCCCTTGTAACGTAGCGCTGCCCCAAGATCTGCAAAGTTTCCTGAGGGAGCTGCGTAAAGCAACACAAAGGCAGATGACCTCAAAGGATGATTTATCCTAAGCAGCAGTTCAAAGGAGGATACAGCGGGAGAGAGGCTCCGCTGGTTGGACAGTAAGATTTAAACTTTGCCATTTGAAGGCACTGGTTCCAGTGGAACAATTAACAATAAACAGCAATTGAAACATGAGTTAACTGCTTTTATTAGCCTCCAGCCTGTCTGTAAAATAGTTTAGGAGAAACGCGGATATTTATGCGTGCTCCTTTCTCTGCAAGAATAATTCCAGGAGGGATTCACGGGGGGAGCTATTGCTCACAACACAATCAAGCCCAGGGCATAAACGTCTCTTTGTTTTGGAACAGCCATAGGTGGCTGCTGGACTGGGAAATCTGCATTAAGTTCATGACCTCATCCTGTGGGTCAACCAGTGACTACAATAAGAGCGTTATAACCACTCAGTGGTGAGTGGTGGTGGGGGGGTGGGCGGGGGCTGAAGCTGGATGTCGGAAAGCTATCAAACGTGCAGTTCAGGAAGAAGAAATCTGTGTTCCTGCTCAGATCCTTAGCCCATTGCCAACAACTTTATTTCATAGAAACATAGAAAATAGGTGCAGGAGTAGGCCATTCGGCCCTTCGAGCCTGCACCGCCATTCAGTATGATCATGGCTGATCATCCAACTCAGAACCCTGTACCTGCTTTCTCTCCATACCCCCTGATCCCTTTAGCCACAAGGGCCATATCTGTTGCAACTGCAGGGGATTGATGAGCAGCCCTCCCCCAGCCCCCCACCGCCATTTTCTATCCAAAATGTTGCAAATATTTTCAAGGAAGATATCTCCATTTGGACTGGGTCTACCTCTCACTTTAGGATATTCAAAGAGGCACCATTCGCAACAATTCCTGCCGCTGTCTGTAAGGAGTTTGTACTTTCTCCCCATGACTGGGTGGGTTTCCTCCCACAGTCCAAAGATGTACTGGTTGGTCATTGTAAATTGTCCCATGACTAGGCTAGAGTGAAATCGGGGGTTAGTGGGCGGCGCATCACGATAGGCCGGAAGGGCCTGTTCCACGCTGTATCTCAATGAATAAATAAGTTGCACGCAAAATTTGAGTGGCCAGGAAAGTCAAAGACAGCTTATTATCAAAGTACCCAGATGTACTTAATGAGGGGAAATTTGAAAGATGTATACAAAATTATGAGGAGTATAGATAGGGTAATTGCAAGCAGGCATTTTACACTGAGGTTGAGTGAGACTGGAAATAGAGGTCATAGGTTAAGGGTGAAAGGTGAAATGCTTAAAGGGAATATGTGAGGGAACTTCTTCACACAGAGAGTGGTGAGAGTGTGGAGCAAGGTGCCAGCAAAAGTGGTGGATGTGGGTTTGATTTCAACATTTAAGAGAAATTTGGATAAAAATGTGGATGGGAGGGTATGGAGGGCTATGGTCTGGGTGCAGATTGATGAGCCTAAGCAGTCCAGCATGAACTATAACCAGTGTTCTCCTGGACCTGTGTAGGTAACTTCACCCTCCACAACTCTAAACTGACTCCATAATCTGCAGACTCACTTACAAGGACTCCTTACAACTCATGTTCTCAGTATTATTTACTCATTTTTATTTGCATGATTTGTCTTCTTTTGCACATTAGTTATCTTGTCAGTCTCTGTCGGTGTGTAGTTTTTCATTGTATTGTATTTCTTTGTTCCACTGTGAATGCCTGTAAGAAAATGAATCTCAGGGTGATCATAAATTTACTTGGAACTTCAAACTTTCCTTCGGGGATTTGTGGAGCAAAACTGTTTATGCTGTTTGCCTGTTTATTTACTTATTTAGAGATTGTCACGGTAACAGGCCCCCCCCTGACCCAACGAATCCGTGCCACCCAATGACACCCATGTGATCAATTAACCTACTAACCCATACATCTTAGGAATGTGGAAGGAGATCGGAGCACCCGGAAGAAACCTACGCGATCACAGGGAGAACATACAAACTCCTTACAGACAGTGGTGGGAATTGAACCCAGGTCATTAGCACTGTTATTGCGTTACACTAACTGCTACACTACCATGCCACCCATTTACCTGTGTACCCTTGCCACTCCCCTGTTATACCGCACCAAAGAGTAGAAATGGATCCACGCCTTACAGCAATTTAGCCCTACAAAAGAAACTGGGCGAGTTCAACTCAGTTAATCCATCTGCCTTCCAACAGGAGGAGAAAATTCAAAAAACATTGAACTGGAAACTGTCTCCAGCAACATACACAAGAGAGAAGAAAAAGAGAGTGCTATCATTTCCTTGGAAGCGTGATCAGCCGCCGACTCCAGAAGTGATGGTGAGTGACTGGAGCTACTGTCTGCCTAATCTGTGCAGTTTGGCTCCTTGTGAATCATCTTGTTTAAAGAGCAAGCGCTGGTTTAGTCTTCGGGTGGAATGTATAAAACCAGGAATAAACTAAGGTATCATTTGACCTTTAAAAAATATACAGCTTAAACCAAATTAAATAACACTGCTTTGCATATTTACAGCATTATTTAAGAAAAAAGAGGCATCAGTTTTTCTACCCTCTTGACAACTTTATCTCTTGTGCGTAATTTGCTCAAACATCAGCAGCATCATATTCAAACACATCACTCACAAATATGTTCAGTACAAGAGATACACTGCATCTCTTTCTGGGCACCATGCCTTATTGCTGTACCATCTTAAACTGCAGTTTGAATCACGTTTGATATCTGCACTCTGATATATTCTCAGGTATTCTCTCCCACACAAAACTTAAAGCAAATGTTACTATAAATTACAATCCAGATTTCACAATGAATAAGTATTGTTATTCTTCCAGTGCAAGACAACTCGGTAGGAAATATTGTTCTTTAAAATACAGTCTTCTCAGTGCTGTTCAGAAGAGGACTGTACAAATAATCACTTTGAGATTGGTAATTGGAAATGAATCTCTGGTCACATTCACCTGTGCACCTACATGTTAATACAAATATCTAATCAGCCAATCATGTGGCAGCAGCTCAATGCATAAAAGCATGCAGGCATGGGCAAGAGGTTCAGTTGTTGTTCAGACCAAACATCAGAATGGGGAAGAAATGTGACCTAAGTGATTTTGACCATTTTGTTTAGTGCCAGATGGGGTGGTCTGAGTATCTCAGAAGCTGCTGATCTCCCGGGATTTTCACGCACAGCCTCTGGAGTTTACAGAGAACGGTGCAAAGAGCAAAAAAGCATCCAGTGTGTGGCAGTTCTGTGAGCAAGAACACCTTGTTAATGAGAGAGGTCAGAGGAGAATGGCCAGGCTGATTCAAACTGAGCGGAAGGCGACAGTAACTCAAATAGCCACACATTACAACAGTGGTGTGCAGAAGAGCATCTCCGAATGCACAACATGTTGAACCTTGAAGTGGATGAGCTACAGCAGCAGACCACACTGCATTCCACACTTGTACCTGATAAAGTGGCCACTGTGGGTATATGTTCCTTTTCTTAAAGCAGGTGTCATCTTAATTGGGTGGGGTGGGGTGAGGTGCATACGCTCCTGTCTACATCAACCGTTGAGATTGAGAGGGTTGAGAGCCTCGAATTCCAAGTAGTGAGCATCACCTATGGACTATCCTGGTCCAGCCACGTTGATGTCACAACTAACAAAGCTCACCAATGCATCACCTTCTCCAGGAGACTAAAGAAATTTGGCATATACTTTCGACCATTACCAAATACTATCCATACATCATAGAAAGAATTCTCTCCGCATGTATAACAGCTTGCTATGGCAACTGCTCTGCATCAGACTACTAGAAGGAACTGCAGAGAATTGTGGAAACAGCTCAGCACATCACAGTAACCAGATTCCCCTCCATGGACTCCCTCTATATTTCTCACTGCCTCAGTAAAACAGCCAGCATAATCCAATACCCCACCCATTCTGGACCTTCTCTCTTCTCCCCTCTCCCATCAGGTAGAATATATAGAAGCATTAATGCACGTACCACCAGGCTCAAGGACAGCTTCTATCCCACGGTTCACAAAGTTACCATGGCCAATTAACCAATGCATGGTAGCGTAATGGTTAGCGCGCCCCTTTACAGCAGCCAGCTGTTAGAGTGGGGTTCGATTCCCACCGCTGTCGGTAAGCAATTTGTGCATTCTCCTAGTGAGTTTTCTCCACGTGCTTTGTTTCCTCCCACACTCCAAAGGCGTATGGTTAGGGTTAGACATACAGTGCATTTGATTAGGGCTAGTGAGCTGTGGGCATGCTATGATAGAGCCTGAAGCACGGCGATACTTGCAGGCTGCCCAGCACAATCCTCACTGACTTGATTTAACGCAGAATGATGCATTTCACTTATGTTTCAATGTACATGTGTCAAATAAAGCTATTCATTAACATTTGATGGATATTTGCTTCTGGGCTAGTAGGCCTCTTTCTTTTTCTTTGTTGTTTGATAATCTTTCTAAACACAGCACCTGCCACTTGAAAGATCACAAACAGATGTAAATGAACTTCCAACTAACAATTCTTTTGATTTCTGGTCAGTCAGTCTTCAGTTCTTGAAATGTAAATGGCGAGTACTAATCTCCTTGAGGTTAAAACAAGTATTGTCTAAAGACCAGTTTTGCAAACAAACATTCTGTCTGGGAGAAGTAAGGCTTAGCTCACTACACCTACTTTATTACTGCTCAAGATGCAGAATAAGATAATGGGTTGTTTCAAACAGACAAGCTGACTTTTAAAGTTGCTTGCTTCAACGAAGCCTGCAAAACAGATGGACAATATAATTTTGCCTATCAATAACTATGAAGTGTTTACAGTTGGAAGACTTTATGTTCCTGGGGGCAGCGCAGTGGTGTAGTGGTTAGCACAGTGCTTTACAGTACCAACGACCCGGGTTTGCTTCCCACGCCTGCCTGTGGGTTTCCTCCGGTTTGCTCCCACAGTCCAAAGATGTACTGGTCATTAGGTTAGTTGGTCATTGTAAACTGTCCCATGATTAAGGCAGGGTTAAATCAGGGGTCGTTGGGTGGTGCGGCTCGAAGGGCCAGAAGGGCCTATTCCAATCTCTATCTCAATAAGTAAATAAATAAGATGTTAGCTTCACAGCTTTACAACATTAATGGTGGGTAGCGTAAGAAGTACGTGTCCAAAATGCTTTTAGACTGCTTGTATTGAAAGGACATCTGAGGAAATATAATTTGTGGTACAAAGTGGGTATAAATGAAGAGAACAGTATAAGGAGTAGTTGAAGAATAACAGAAAAACGGGATAAATAGAATCCATTCCTCTATCTTTGGTTTCTGCAACAGGCGACTTGTTCGTCCATATAACATGTCTTTTTGGTTTATAGTAATTGTATCTGTATCTTGGAAATCCCTTGAGTTTAAGAAATGCTTTGTCTTTTGTAATTGGGAAATAAATGTTTAACATTAAAATCGTCTGTGAGCTTTAAATGTGTTTTAAGAATGCAGGGATTCAAACATGTTATCACTGTAAATAAATGAACTGTGTTTTAAACTACTTTGATAGCTGGAAGTATCTTCTCCTTGCAATGGGAAGTGGGATTCACCGCTCAAATAGTGGGTATTGCCAGCTAAAGCTTGCTGTGGAAAGTAAACTAGTCTTTAAAGATCGGGTAGTTACAGTATTATCCCTCTTTAGTGAGAGTATTTGCAGCTATGTAGATCCCATAGGGTTTAAGGTCTTTGCTTGAGTTTATAACCTTCGGGATCAGCAAACCCAGTGTCTTCACAACCTCAGAGGAACAGGAGTCCGCAGATACTGAAATCTGCTGGAGGAACTCAGCGCATTGAGTATCAAGGTTCACTGCAGGTCTTTAATTTGAAACATCAACAGTTCTTTCCCCTCAGAGATGTAGTAATGATAAATATAACAATATGATGCGATCAAAAGCACAAGTGATTCTTGCAGATGCAGCGCACGTAGAACAGTGGAGGAACTCAGTAAGTCAGGCAGCATCTATGGAGAAGAATAACCAGTCGACATTTTGGGCCGAGACCCTTCATCAGGACTGGAAACGAGGTGGTGGGGGGGGGGGGGCAGAATGCAGAAGGCAGAATAAGAAGGTGGGAGGAGGGAAAGGAGTACAATCTGACAGATGAAACCAAGGTGAGGGAGAAGATGGGTGGAAAAACAGTGCAAAGATAACGGTACAAACAGAAACGCTGAACTGAAAACTGAGAGAGGTAGAGTTAAAGTGATCGGTTGGAGAGAATTCTCAAGGATGTGCCAAATAGCGTTTGGTCTGTTTCTGTGAAATATTACTTTATTTTGGGGGATTTCCTTTAAGAATGAATTTGCCCACTATGGGCTTTTATCAGTATGAAGATCATTGATGCCAAAGAAAGATTTTAGAAATTAGATGATTAAAAATAAGCTATTGACAGATTAGATCTGTCTGACAGATTGGGAGGTATGTGTGTCACACATTTGAAAGCATGTTTGTTCTGGAGTGTGGTGAACCAGTTCTTGGCCTTGGTTCATATAAAAAGGTAAGTGGATTGGTGATTAAAAAACACAAGCTCAATGTGATGTTCTGGACCTATTTCAGTGGCCTGAGGGGGTAGAAGAGGAATTTTCCAGTAACGTTTTTACCTTTATTGAAACAGCTTTTTTTTCCCTGCATATTATTTTCCTTTTGACTTACCCGCAGAATTCTATGGCTACACTCTGATGTCCACTGGGGGTATCAGAGGCCTGTTGCTCTCGAGTTTACTTGAGGCTCAGATGCCTGTCCTGGGGTTGGAGGACTGTGTGTGTGAAAGGGTGGTTTGTTTCAGGGAGGAAAGGGGCTTGTTTTTGTCACCACCATGGGTCATTTTTTTCTTTAAAAAAAAGAGATTTCTTTTAGTTAGTATGTGGACTGTATTTTCTTAGTTTCACCTCGCGGGTATACAGTGTTCCTTTGATTGTTTGCCCTTTTTGTCTAAATGGTTGTCTTTGGTCTAGTTCTGGGTTTTCACTTTGTTTTTCAAGTGTCCCAGTTGGTATTACGGGGATTTTTATGTTCCCCTTGTATGATCACTTTTATTCACCTTGGGATAATGCAATTAGCACAGTATTTTCAATGTCTCGTGTTGTAGTTATTGGCTTTAGGGATTATTGCTCCGTCTGGACGCATATTGTCTGACTGGCCCTGAATTCCTTTATGCTCCAGGGTGTATTTCGGGGGGAGGGGGGCATGCCAACCCTTCTTTGCTGGGTCGTTCTGGTTCCTTGCCTGGTGACCGAGTTCTTCTGTGTATCGGGAGTGATTTCAGTTCACCAAGGTTCTGTATAGTTTGCCTGAGCGCTTGTTTGTTTTTTTTTTCTGGTTAATTTCTGTCTAAGTCTCCAGTTTTGTTTAAATTGCTGAAGTCTCTGTGACTCCTGAAGTTAAGCCCGCTGGTGACCACCACAGACTTTCTGTTGCTGTTTTGTCGCTTGTTCTGGTCTGTTTAGTTGTGGGTGTACTATGTTGCCGCAGGAATGAAGGGCAACACTCACAGGCTCAGTAATCGCTGAGTGGGGGTACGATTTCCTGTAAGGAGTTCGTACGCACTCCACCTGACGCCTTGCTTTCCTCACACTTCCTCGCACATTCCGGTTAGGTTCAGCGAGTCGTGGGCATGCTCCGTAGGTGCCGGAAGCATGGTGACACTCGTCCAGCCCAACCTAAGCTTGAATTTACACAAATGACGCATTTCACTGTATGCTTCAATGTACATGTGACAAATAAAGCTAATCTTTATCTTCTTCAACCCCTCCTTTTTCAAACTGTCGGTACTTTGTGGCAATAAAAATATACAAAATGGAATTAACATTGAGTGAGGGAGCACTGTTTGTTTTTTTAAATTAAATTTATTTATTTATTGAGATACAGCATGGAGTCAGCCCTTTGAGCCATGCCACCCAGCAAACCCTGATTTAACCCTAGCCTAATCACAGGACAAGTTACAATAACCAACTAACCCACCGACCGGTACATCTTTGGACTGTGGGAGGAAACCGGAGCACCCGGAGGAAACCACGAGGTCACAGGGAGAACGTACAAACTCCTTACAGGCAGTGGCGGGAATCGAACCTGTGTCACTGATACTGTAAAGTGTTGTGCTAACCACTACGCTACCGTGTCGCCCTAACATGGTTAACCATGTTGCTGTTGTACATTACCAAGAGGAATACATCGTCTACCTAAATGTTCAAAATCTCTCAGTCATTAGTAGCAAAGACATGGATATTGTTCTGCACCTGAAGACTGACCTTAAGTTAGTCTTTTATAAACATTTTTTTTATGAGTGCAAGACCCTGCTGGACATTAAGAACTTAAAGTACTGTAGGCCTACCCCCATCACTGAGTCGCTGGTTGGTGGAGAAATGGAAGGAGCTGGACTCGGTGAAGACCGTGCTGCTGCCTGCATCAGAGGAGCCAGTGAGTGAAGGCAGTGGGCAGTTTAACAGCAAGTGATTGTTTCAGTCACTTTTCTTTTGATCACAAGACCTTGTTGGACACTGTTAATGCGGAATTCTTCCAGTCTGATTCACTGGTTTATTGGCCGACGGTGGGGTTAGCTGCGTGGTCTCAGTCGTAGGCCTCAAGCTGTGGTGTCGTCTGTGTACAGCCATGCAGGAGGGAGACATTGGAGACGGTGTGGCCTGGAGTCAGTGCTGCCCCTCCCCACTCCCATGCTCACACGGCAGAAGACAAACCGTACTGTGTTTGACTGCAGACTGCTGTAACATTCATGGACTCAGGGTCCTGAACTATTTTTTTTGTAACTATATTTTACTGATATCTTATTTGTGCTTGCTGCCTTATATGTGCTATATGTGCCTTGTGATGTGCATGACTGTTGGTCCTGTATTTTGCATCTTATCCCTGGAGTAACGCTGTTTTGTTTGGCTGCATTCATGGGTATTCATGTATGGGTGACTGACAATTAAACTTTAACCTTGAGAGGTGAATGTGTCATATTCACACCCTGCCAAGGAAGATACCACGCTTGCTGCATTAGTTGCCCGAGATCAAAAAGTAATTTAAGAAGTTGCAATAGTCATCGGCTTCTTCTCTGACGGAACAGTATACTCTCAGAAGGGAAGTGTCAAAGTGTTTGTGCCTGTATGCTTCAGCACTGCACCCGTTGGGAAGGTTTCAGCTATTGTTCCATCTCTGGACAGTGGCTGAAGAATATTGTCAGTATATTGGCAGGGTTGAGCAAGCTGTGTGCCAAGCCCAGCCTTCACGTCTGAAAGCTGAGGCTCCCATCCAGCTCAAAGTGTACTCAGAATATGTGTGCTTCTTCAGTTACGAGTTGGGTGCATTCACGGTAGTATTCTATGACTCTATTGCAGGTCAATGGGACTAGGCAAATTAATAGCTTGGCATAGTCTAGATGGGCCAAAGGGCCTGTCTCTGTCCTGTAGCGTTCTGTTACCTACGTACGTAGTGCTGCACTCAAAATAACTCCAAGTGGAAGGAACACTTTGTGGCCAAGATGATGCAATCACCAGTTCAAGATGAGTCTTAGTGCAGTGGGGAGAAAGCAAGGTTTTACAAACCCCATTTCCAGAAAAGTTGGGATATTTTCCAAAATGCAATAAAAACAAAAATCTGTTATATGTTAATTCACGTGAACCTTTATTTAACTGACAAAAGTACAAAGAAAAGATTTTCAATAGTTTTACTGACCAACTTAATTGTATTTTGTAAATATACACAAATTTAGAATTTGATGGCTGCAACACACTCAACAGAAGTTGGGACAGAGTTAAAATAAGATTGAAAAGTGCACAGAATATTCAAGTAACACCGGTTTGGAAGACTCCACATTAAGCAGGCTAATTGGTAGCAGGTGAGGTATCATGACTGGGCATAAAAGTAGCGTCCTTCAAAGGCTCAGTCTTTGCAAGCAAGGATGGGTCGTGGCTCACCCCTTTGTGCCAAAATTCATGAGAGAATTGTTAGTCAGTTCAAAAGGAACATTTCCCAACGCAAGATTACAGAGAATTTAGGTATTTCAACATCTATAGTACATAATATTGTGAAAAGGTTCAGAGAATTCAGAGACATCTCAGTGTGTAAAGGGCAAGGTCGGAAACCACCGTTGAATACGCGTGATCTTCGAGCCCTCAGGCAGCACTGCCTAAGAAACCGTCATGCTACTGTGACAATTATAGCCACCTGGGCTCGGGACTACTTCGGAAAACCATTGTCACTTAACACAGTCTGTCGCTGCATCCAGAAATGCAACTTGAAACTGTATTACGCAAGGAGGAAGCCATACATCAACTCTATGCAGAAACGCCAGTGAGTTTTCTGGGCCCAAGGTCATCTCAGATGGACCGAAAGACTGTGGAACCGTGTGCTGTGGTCAGATGAGTCCACATTTCAGCTAGTTTTCGGGAAAAACGGGCGTCGAGTTCTCTGTGCCAAAGATGAAAATGACCATCCTGATTGTTATCAGCGAAAGGTGCAAAAGCCAGCATCTGTGATGGTATGGGGGTGCATCAGTGCCCACAGCATGGGTGAGTTGCATGTATGTGAAGGTACCATTGCCTCTGAGGAGTATATTAGGATTTTAGAGAGACATATGTTGCCATCAAGGCGACGTCTCTTCCTGGGACGTCCGTGCTTATTTCAGCAGGATTGTGCCAGACCACATTCTGCACGGGCTACAACAGCGTGGCTCTGTAGACACAGAGTGCGTGTGCTTGACTGGCCTGCTGCCAGTCCAGATCTATCTCCTATTGAAAATGTATGGCGCATCATGAAGAGGAGAATCAGACAACGGAGACCACAGACTGTTGAGCAGCTGAAGTCTTATATCAAACAAGAATGGACAAAATTTCCAATTGCAAATCTACTACAATTAGTATCCTCAGTTCCAAAACAATTAAAAAGTGTTATTAAAAGGAAAGGTGATGTAACACAATGGTAAACATGCCTCTGTCCCAACTTTTGTTGAGTGTGTTGCAGCCATCAAATTCTAAATTTGTGTATATTTACAAAATACAATTAAGTTGGTCAGTAAAACTATTGAAAATCTTTTCTTTGTACTTTTGTCAATTAAATAAAGGTTCACGTGAATTAACATATCACAGATTTTTGTTTTTATTGCAGTTTGGAAAATATCCCAACTTTTCTGGAAATGGGGTTTGTACTTCCACCAGTGTCTCCTTACTTGATCTTCCCCGATTTCTGTCCTAAAACTTGTCACTTGCATCTGGACTGAGCAGGCCAGTGAGACTGAGGCTTGGAACTATATTAGACACTACAGAGACTGTGCTGTCCTTGAACAGTGCAGTATCTCCATTTTAGAAAAAAAGACAATTCAACTTCACTTTCAGTCTTAGCTTTTGTTACAATTAAAGTTTTCTGATATTTGCAATTGAAACTAATTTTGTTCAAAGTTATCACAAAAGTTACGAGGAAACAGGTGTTTAGAGGAGTTGACAGGTCTAGGGCTATCGGTATAAAGTGGGTGTCCCAACTTTGGGAACTTCCAGCCCAACAGTGGGAGTACCTTTGAAGGAAAGACTCGTAGTGGTTCAAGAAAACAGGATAGCACCTCCTCATCAAGGTGAGTTTGGAATGAACAATCTGCACTTGCTTTGCCAGTGTCACCCGCATTCTGTAAATATATTTTTGTAAGTGTTCAAAACAAGTTTCAAGTACTAGTATACTCTCCAACACAATGCCAAGATGCAGATTTAACCCTGCTCCTTTATGTCCATGACACATGATGAAAATCCCGGCCATTCAGCGAATGTTACTAAGTGTGCTAACATCTGTTCCAGCAACCCACTCAACTAATATGCTTCAAAACACATTTCTGCAAAATTCCTATTCCAAGACTGCAAAAATGCACAAATCATAAACACACAAGAGATTCTGCAGATGCCGGAAATCTTGAGCAACACACACAAAGTGCTGCAGGAAGTCAGCAGGTCAGACAGCATTGATGGAGAGGATTAAAGAGTCGATGTTTCAGACTGAGAGCCTTTATCAAAGCTGTTATACTTTCGTAACTTCAAAACATTAAACTAATTCAAAGGAAAACGAGAGAGCTGGGAGATGTGAGTCTTAAGTTTGTTCTTTATGTTAAGGGTTAAATCTGACTTTGTACATCTGAGTCCTGACAAACACCTGCTTGAGGAAGTACCTGGACCCACTGCAATTTACCTATTGCCACAATAGGTCTACAGCAGATGCAATTTCAATGGTTCTCCATGCAGCCTTGGATCACCTGGACAATGCAAATATCTGATGAAGGGTCTTGGCCTGAAATGTCGACTGGTTACTCTTTTCCGTACATGCCTGGTGAGCTCCTCCAGCATTCTGAGTGTACTACTTTGATTTCCAGCATCTGCAGATTTTCTCTGCTAGTAATGCTAATACCTTCGTCAGGATGCAGTTTATTGACTATAGCTCAGCATTTAACACCGTCATTCCTACAGTCCTGATTGAAAAGCTACAGAACTTAGGCCTCTGTACTGTGCAACTGGATCCTTCACTTCCTAACCAGAAGACCACAATCTGTGGGAGTTGGAAATAACATCTCCACCTCGCTGACAATCATCATTCTCTACACCGATGAATGTGTGGCTAGGCACAGCTCAAACGCCATCTATAAATTTGCTGATTCTACCATTGTTGGCAGAATTTCAGATAGTGACAAAAGGGTGTACAGGAGTGAGATACACCAGTTAGTTGAGTGGTGTCACAGCAACAATCCTGAACTCAGTGTCAGCAATACCAAAGAGCTGATTGTGGACTTCAGAAAAGGTACGATAAGGGAACACACACCATAAAGGGATCAAAAGTGCAGAGAATGAACAATTTCAAGTTCCTGGGTGACACAATCTCTGAGGATCTAACCTGGATGCAACATATTGATGTGGCTATAAAGAAGGCAAGACAGCAGCTGTATTTCATCACAAGTTTGAGAAGGAGATTAGGTTTCTCAAGAAAAACACCCAAAAATATCTACAAATGTACTGTGGAGAGTATTCTGACTGGATCACCATCTGATATGTAGGGGCTTTTGCACAAGATTGAAGTAAGTTGCAGAAACTTGTAAAGTTAGTCAGCTCCATCATGGATACTAGTCCGTGGTACCCAAGGTATCTTCAAGGAGCGATGCCTTTGGAAGGTGATGTCCATCATTGAGGATCCCAACCACCCAGGACATGCCTTCTTCATACTGTTACCATTGGGAAGGAGGTACAGAAGCCTGAAGGCACACACTCAGTGATTCAGGAACAGCCTCTTCCCCTCTGCCATCCGATTCCTAAATGGACATTGAACCCATGAACACTACCTCATGACTTCCTTATTTCTGTTTTTTTGCACTACTTATTTTAACTTAATTATTTAATAGACATATACAGTACATATTTAATTCAACTCAGCTTTTTTTTCTGTATTTATTTATACTGCAGCAATAAAGTTAACAAATTTCATGGCATATGCAGGGTGACAAGTGAGGTGGAAAATCTAGTCAGGTGGAAGAAGGCAGCATACATGAGGTTTAGGAAGCAAGGATCAGTTGGGTCTATTGAGGAATATAGGGTAGCAAGAAAGGAACTTAAGAAGGGGCTGAGGAGAGCAAGGGGGCATGAGAAGGCCTTGGCGAGTAGGGTAAAGGAAAACCCCAAGGCATTCTTCAATTATATGAAGAACAAAGGGTTGACAGGAGTGAAGGTAGGACCGATTAGAGATAAAGGTGGGAAGATGTGCCTGGAGGCTGTGGAAGTGAGCGAGGTCCTCAATGAATACTTCTCTTTGGTATTTACCAATGAGAGGGAACTTGACGGTGAGGACAATATAAGTGAGGTTGATGTTCTGGAGCATGTTGATATTAAGGGAGAAGAGGTGCTGGAGTTGTTAAAATACATTAGGATGTTTAAGTCCCCGGGGCCTGATGGAATATTCCCCAGGCTGCTCCACGAGGCGAGGGAAGAGATTGCTGAGCCTCTGGCTAGGATCTTTATGTCCTCGTTGTCCACAGGAATGGTACCAGAGGATTGGAGGGAGGCGAATGTTGTCCCCTTGTTCAAAAAAGGTAGTAGGGATAGTCCGGGTAATTATAGACCAGTGAGCCTTACGTCTGTGGTGGGAAAGCTGTTGGAAAAGATTCTTAGAGATAGGATCTATGGGCATCTAGAGAATCATGGTCTGATCAGGGACAGTCAGCATGGCTTTGTGAAGGGCAGATCATGTCTAACAAGCCTGATAGAGTTCTTTGAGGAGGTGACCAGGCATATAGATGAGGGTAGTGCAGTGGATGTGATCTACCTGGATTTTAGCAAGGCTTTTGACAAGATACCACATGGTAGGCTGATTCAGAAAGTCAGAAGACATGGGACCCAGGGAAGTTTGGCCAGGTGGATTCAGAATTGGCTTACGTGCAGAAAGCAGAGGGTCGTGGTGGAGGGAGTACATTCAGATTGGAGGGTTGTGACTAGTGGTGTCCCACAAGGATTGGTTCTGGGACCTCTACTTTTCATGATTTTTATGAACAACCTGGATGTGGGGGCAGAAGGGTGGGTTGGCAAGTTTGCAAATGACACAAAAGTTGGTGGTGTTGTGGATAATGTTGAGGATTGTCGAAGATTGCAGAGAGACATTGATAGGATGCAGAAGTGGGCTGAAAAGTGGCAGATGGAGTTCAACCCGGAGAAGTGTAAGGTGGTACACTTTGGAAGGACAAACTCCAAGGTAGAGTACAAAGTAAATGGCAGGATACTTGGTAGTGTGGAGGAGATGAGGGATCTGGGGGGTACATGTCCACAGATCCATGAAAGTTGCCTCACAGGTAGATAGGATAGTTAAGAAAGCTTATGGAGTATTAGCTTTCATAAGTCGAGGGTTAGAGTTTAAGAGTTGCGGGGTAATGATGCAGCTCTATAAAACTCTAGTTAGGCCACACTTGGAGTACTGTGTTTAGTTCTGGTCACCTCACTATAGGAGGGATGTGGAAGCATTGGAAAGGGTACAGAGGAGATTTACCAGGATGCTGCCTGGTTTAGAGAGTATGCATTATGATCAGAGATTAAAGGAGCTCGGGCTTTACTCTTTGGAGAGAAGGAGGATGAGAGGAGACATGATAGAGGTGTATAAGATAGTAAGAGGAATAGACAGAGTGGACAGCCAGCACCTCTTCCCCAGGGCACCACTGCTCAATACAAGAGGACATGGCTTTAAGGTAAGGGGTGGGAAGTTCAAGGGGGATAGTAGAGGAAGGCTTTTTACTCAGAGAGTGGTTGGTGCATGGAATACACTGCCTGAGTCAGATACACTAGTGAAATTTAAGAGGCTCCTAGACAGGTATATGGAGGAATTTAAGGTGAGGGATTATATGGGAGGCAGGGTTTAAGGGTCGGCACAACATTGTGGGCTAAAGGACCTATACTGTGCTGTACTGTTCTATGTTCTATGTAGGTGATATTAAACCTGATTCTGATTCTGAAAATCCTGGGAACTATAGTCCAGCAAGTCTCATGTCAGCTGTAGGGAAATTACTGGTGAAAATTCTTAGGGATATGATATGTGAGCATTTGGAAATCCATGACCTAACTAGGGAGAGCCAGCATGGCTTTGTGTGTGGCAGGTCGTGCCTTACCAATTTAATTGTTTTTTTTAATAAGGTGACAAGAGAGATTGATGAGGGTAGGGCAGTGGATGCTGTCTGCAGTTGACAAAGTGCCTCACGAGAGGCTAATCCAGAAGATTAAGATGCATGGGGTCCATGATTGGTGGAGTTGTGGATAGTGCAGAAGACTGGCAAAGAATACAGCGCAATATAAATCAGTTGCAGATATGGGCAGAGAAGTGGCAGATGGAGTTTAACCCAATAAATATGAGGTGTTGCCCCTTGGTAGGGCAAATGCAAGGAAACAGTACTCTGTTAAGGGTAAGATCCTTAGCAATGTGGCTGAGCAGAGCGATCTTGAGATCCAAGTTCATAGCTCCTTGAAAGTGGCTACACAGGTCGATAAGAAGACTTATGAATGCTTGCTTTTTATTAGTCAAGGCACAAAGTTTAAAAGTCATCTTGTAACACACACGGAACACTGGAGGAACACAGAAGTCAGGTAGTGGAGAATGTTTCAGGTTGAGACCCTCCATCAGGATTTGAAAGAAAGAAAGCAGAAGCCAGAATATATGAGTGTGGAGGGTAAGGGAAGGAAGTGAAGAATGATGTGGAACCTGGGAGGTGATTGATGGAAGAGGCAAAGGGCTGAAGAAGAAAGAATTGAAAAGGAAAGGATAGTAGAACATGGAATAAAGGGAACGGTGTGGAAACCTAAGGCAGAAAGTTGCAGGTAATGGGCAGTTGAGAGGGTGAGCAAAGGGAAAGAGGAGGGGTAAAAGGCCAGAGGGAAAGGGAAAACAAAGCTGAGGGACAGAACAGAGGGAGAGAACCTATAGCAGCTGTCAGTACCCACTCCACTTCACTCCTCCAATATCCACCTAAGTCACTCCGATAGAAAAAAAATTGCGTTGTTGGATTTAACGAATGCTGTAGGTTATCGAGCTCTCCTGTGCGGCACTGAAAGTGCCCAACTTCTATTGCTCTCCCACTCGAGCTGAGCCGTACTCTCAGGACGTACCACAATTTGTCATCACTGCACTCTTGTTAACCTGCACTAACCCCCGTGGAACACGGGCAGAGGAACAGATACCCTCCACAGTGACGACCTGCCTGCCTCTGCAGTGCCCTGTGTGTGCAAGCGTCACCTTCATTAGCTGCTGTGTTGGAGGCAAGTGTTTGGAGATGCCTGCTACACTTACCAACCTCCTCTGGGCCTGAGGCTAATAAAAAAACAGCTAATTAGCAGAGCACTCTTACAAACCTGTAACAACTGCCCATGCATATACCCTACAATGAGTGATCCAAGCTCTGCTCTTTGATCTGTGCCTTGCCCAAATAGTTACAAGGCCAAAAAAACACACTGACAGCAAAATAAATCCTCAACCGCATCACAATTAAAATGAACATGCAGCCACACAAAAATGCATCGAGTTCGCACACTTCACCAGGTAAAAGCTCATTTATTAAGCTGGGAAATTTGTTTTTCCATAGCAAAACAATAAATACAAGTCAGATGTAATTAAAAGATCTACTTGAGAAAGAAGGCGATGGGCAGATTATCAGCAAATTGTTGGCACGGTGGTTCATTTCCTTTGGAATTCTTTGAGAATTATTACTGAAGTTAAGCCCATACTTTAATTCCAGGTCCAGGTGCAGGGGAGCAAGATCAGTGCGGAATTTCAAAGTTCAAAGTGAATTTGTTATCAAAATACATACATGTTACCATATACTACCCTGAGATTCATTTTCTTGCAGGCATTCACAGGGAAAAAAGAGAAACACGATAGAATATGAAAAAAAAACAATCAGATAAAGACTGACAAACAACCAATGTGCGTAAGAAGACAAATGATGCAAATAAAATTTATGACTGATAACATAAGTTATCAGGGGACCCTGAAATTGAGTCTGTAGGTCACAGAATCAGTTCAGAGTATCGGTGATTGAAGTTACCCACACCATTTCAGGATGCTGATGGCTGTAGGGTAATAACTGCTCATGAAGCTGGTGGTTTGGGATTGAACTTCTATACGTCCTGCCTGGTGGTAGCAGTGATAAGAGGGTTTGGCCTGGGTGGTGGAGGTCTTGGATGATGAATGTTGCTGTCTTCTGGCTTTGCTCCATGTAAATGTATTCATTTGAAAACAAAGATGAAATTGTAAGATTAAAGTTGGCACCCAATGTGTGTGCACTTGCACTCCTTGCTTTGCTGATGAGCAGAAATATGGGGATACGTAACTATCTTCGTGGCCTGCTGGTGGCGTAGTGGCATCAGCGCTGGACTCCGGGGTGAATGGTCCCGAGTTCGAATCCGGCCGGCGCCCTTGCACGCTTTCCATCCGTGCTGGGTTGAGCGTCGAGCTAGCAACTCGACCTCGTAAAAGAAAAACTGGAGAATGCTACAGAAGCACCATACGATGAGCAATCACCGAAAGGATTGGTGCAAAAAGCTCGTCATGACGGCGCCCCGACGACTCCACCAGGAGTTAAGGATATTCTTCTTCTATATTCTTCTTCTTTTTAACTACCTTCATGGTTAACTAGGAACTGGTCGTGAGTTTGGCTTTTGAAGCCAATTTCTAACACTTGTTACTTGAACCATACAGTTGCATTTATATTTAATTAGAGTCACGAGACTTTAGAGTCAAATTCTCACGTTATAAATTAGTTTTTGTCTTTTATTTGAAATAAATTTCTCTAACTTGCCAATCAATTCACCACTCAGTTACTGAAGAGATTAAAGTCAACAGCTAATATATTCCAGAGGATACTTGCTCATTTAGGAATGTTTGATTTGTTAGTATTCTGAAGCTGAAGCAAACATTGATCATAGAATATCAAAGCAATGAATGTTGTTGTGGACAGAATCCATCCCACAGCAGTCACAAATGATTGATAGTACACTTGAATTTTTACATAAGCAGCTGTGACTTCAACAACATTGGCACACATGGATTGCTTAAAAATTCAGAGCCACGAATTTATTTACAAAATTCTGAAGAGGTGCATTTGCGCTAATATTTAATTTTTAAAGCCTGTCATCAATTCAAATTCTTAGCTTGCCATTATTCCATCTGGTTACTGTCAACCACATTTAATTAATATACCGACCCTTCATTCAGCCAACTTTCTTCCAAAAATGGAGCACTAAGTGGCATGGTAGCTGTGAGAAAAGACCATAAGACTTTGGAGCAGAATTAGGCCATTTGGCCATCAACTGTAATTGGTAGATTACTCTACCAATCTATCATAGCAGATTTATTGTCCCTGTAATCCCCATTCTCCTGCCTTCTCCCCGTAACCTCTGACCGTCATGGTCCAGTCTGTGAAGTCCGCGTTCCAGTTCATGGTCCTGTCCGTGGACTCCGGACTCCAGGTCTTCTGGCTGTCCCTTGTTTCAGTTGGGCTTAATCATAGGCACCTGATGCTCATCTTGGAGCTGGGAATTTAAGTGGCCCTGGGATCGAGTGTGGCTGCTGGTTTGTCTTGTCAGTATCTTGTCCTTGCCTCTGTTGGGTAAGCCAAGCTGTCTTTGCTGTTACCCTGAGGCTGGACTGTTCCCTTCTTTTCCCCTTCTATCTGAGGCCTTGCCTGTTTCACTATCAAGTTCTACTGCTGGAGTGAGACCAGAGCCTTGCTGCGTCAAGATAAGAAACTGTTGTTGTTGTTTGGAACTGTCCCTTTGTGTCCTCGCCTTCACTGGGTAGGTCAGGCTGTTTGCTGCTTCCTTGAGTGGGGAACTGTCTCTCAGTGTCTGTGCCTTGCATTTGGGTCCATTCTCTGCACCCACCATATGACACTGACACCCTTACTAATCAGGAAACTATGCCTTAATATATCCTATGACTTGACCTCCACAACTGTCTGTGGCAATTAATTCCACATATTCACCATGCTCGGGCAAAAGAAATTCCTCCTCATCTCTGTTCTGAAGGGACGTTCTTGTATTTAAAGACTGTACCTTCTGGTCCTAGATTCCCCCACTATACGATACATCCTCTCTCTATCCATACTTTTCAACATTCCTCCAAATGGTCCTCCATTTCCTACCAATCATGTGCCTACCTAAGAGTCTCTAAAATGTTCCTAATGTATCTACCTCCACCACCAACCCTGGTGGTGTTTTCCATGCACTTAAGACTCTCAGTATGAAAAACTACCTAAGACATCCACACCTCCCCCACCCCAAAACACTTTCCTTCAATCACCTTTGAAAGTATGTCCTCTTGTATCTATTGCATCCTGGGAAAAGCTGTTCACTCTATCTATACAACAACACACACAAAATGCTGGTAGAACACAGCAGGCTAGGCAGCATCTATAGGGAGAAGCGATGTTGACGTTTCGGGCCGAGACCCTTCGTAAGGACTAACCGAAAGGAAAGATAGTAAGAGATCACTCTATCTATGCCTCTTATCATCCATCAAGTCTTCCCATCCCCCCCCCCCCCAATCCTTTGTCACCCCAGAGAGAAAAGCTGGAGCTCATGCAAACTTTCCTCACTGCACATTGCACCTTTATTTTGCACCCTCTTTTGAAACTTCAAGCGCTTCCCAATACCCATTACAAGTTAAGGAGGGGTATACTGGCTTTGGAGGCGGTGCAGAGGAGGTTCACCAGGATGATTCCAGAGATGAGGAGTTAGACCATGAGGAGAGCTTTGAGTCACTTGGAACTGTACTCACTGGAATTCAGAAGGATGAGAGGAGATCTTATAGAAACATATAAAATTATGAAAGGAATAGATAAGACAGAGGCAAGAAAGTTGTTTCCACTTGTAGGTGAGACAAGAACTAGGGGACACAGCCTCAAAATTCAGGGGAGTAAATTTAGGACGGCGATGAGGAGGAACTGCTTTTCCCAAAGAGTGGATTATCTGTGGAATTCTCTGCCTCATGAAGCAGTGGAGGCTACCTCAGTAACTATATTTAAGATAAGGTTGTATAGATTTTTATACTGTAGGGGAATTAAGGGTTAGGGGGAAAAGGCAGGTAGGTGGAGGTGAGTCCATGGTCAGAGCGGCCATGATCTTATTGAATGGCGGAGCAGGCTCAACAGGCCAGAAGGCCTACTCCTGCTCCTATTTTCTTACGTTCTTATGATATTTTTGACTTTATTTAAAAAAAATTCTTCAATCTGTTAGTTAAAGCCTAACTGAACCAGATGGAAAATCTATTAATGAAAGCCCATTGAACAAGAAGGATTTTTTCAACGATCTTGTGGCTTTTTAGCTACAGTTGCAGTACCTTGACGACTTTATTCAAGATGCTGGACTTTAACCTGTGCAATTCGGATTTAGATTTACTTATCACACCTACATTGAAACATACCGTGAGATGTGCCATTTTCATTGGGGTGCCTTGGTGGCATAGTGGTAAGATCAACACTATTACAGCTCAGGATGTCGGCGTTCAGAGCTCAATTCGACGCCATCTGTAAGATATCTGTATGTGTCCTCGTGAGCCGCGTGAGTTTCCTCTGGGTCTTGCCGGGGCAGCGTGGGAAGGGCCTACTCTGCACTGTATCCCATTTAAAAAAATAAATAAATAAACCGACACTCCTAAGGGCGTGCTGGGGGCAGCCCACAAGTCCGCCATATATTTTGGCTCCAACATAGCATATTCACCATGATCAGCAGAACGACCCATGGGGCAGCCATGACCCGGGTTCCATTCCCACTGCTGCCTGTGAGGGGTTTGTACGTTCTCCCCGTGACCGTGTGGGGTTCCTCCAGGTGCTCCCGTTTCCTCCCACAGACCAAAGACGTACCGGTTGGTCGGTTAATCGGTCATTGTAAACTGTCCCTTGATTGGGCTAGGGTTAAATCGAGGATTGCTGGGCAGTGCGGCTTGAAGGGCCTATTCTGCGCTGTATCTCAATGAACAAACAAACACATGGAAAAAATAAATCGGGACATAACAAGCAACAAAACAGCAGCAGCAAAACCAGCGTCGTTCCTTCCTCCCACCCACCCAGATACCCACGCATGCGCACAGTCCTCCAACCCCAGGACAGGCCGTCTACGACCTCCAGCCTCTAGACCTCCGGACTCAGACTCACAGACATGAGAGCCGAGGATATAGACGGTGAAGTGCTAACTATGCGATGGTACAAAGCACAGATGGACAATTGAGAACTCCCTCATAGACTAATTGCCAAAAGACAAATCAGTGGATGCTAAAAGGCATACATCAAGTGGAAAAGCTCAACGTCCAGCAGATGCAAGTACATTTACAGATGTTACATTAGGAATGGAGCCACATAATATCCCTTCTCTACGTATAGCAGGGGAGAGTGAATATTGTGCTTCTCAACCAGGACACAGTAACACAAGTGTTGTTTGAGATCCATTTATTAAGGCCCTCCTCCTCACATCAGCAAAAGATTTTTCAGTGCTACCAGCTGTGAAGCAAGAAGGTTTTGCACCTCCAGCAATACTAAGCAGCTCAGGAACAGAAATACCAACAGAATGTTGAAGCAAGAAGGTGAGAGCTTGCAAGACTAATAAGTGCAATCTGGATTCAAGAAGATAGGGACAGTGATTGTTCATTAATTTTTAACTTATTTGGAGATACAGCACAGTAACAGATCCTCCCAGCCCAATGAGTCCATGTTGCCTGATTACACCTATGTGACCATATAACCTTCTAACCCATATGTCTTTGGATTGGAAGGCGAAACCAGAGCACCCCGAGGAAACACACAAATACATCTCTAGGCTGCCTAAGACTTTTGCACAGTACTGCAGTAATTTTATGTATTGCACTTTCCTGCTGGTGCAGAAAAATCCAAAGTTCATGACATACGTGAGCGATGATAAACCTGATTCTGATCTGGGTCTCTAGTGTGGACGGAGAGTGGGAAGGGGGCAGGGAGAGGGGAATCATGGTTGGGAAAAGGGGAAGGGGGAGGGGATGGAGCGAGAGGCACCAGAGAGACATTCTGTAATTAATAAAGCAATTGTTTCTGATCAAATGAACTTGCCTAGTATCTCAGGACTGGGTGTGTCTGCACCCATGCCACCCCCCCAACCCTGAACCCCAGCCTTCTTTCTTTGCTCCCTGTCCCACCCCCTCCACCCAGCATCCTTTGCTTCTGCCAAATTTACAAACTCGCTCTCCACTCCATGTCGACAAATACTGTACTCTGCAAAAATCTTAGGTGTCCTAGCTAAATGCAGAACTGTGCACAGTACAGTGTATGGTCACATTGAAAATGTACAAACTCGTTACAGAGAGTGGTGGATTTGAACCCGGGTCACTGGTGCTTTAACAGCATCATGCTAACTGCCATGTTACCGTGCCATCACGATTACCTTAATATAACCAAAGGGTGCATCAGTTGCATCAGTGAATGTTACAAAGCAGATTATCAAGTTGAGAATACCAATGGTATCAAACAAACTGCTTGGACCTTTGGCTCCATGTTGGTCTACTTGAGTCTCCTCTTTTACCTGTTGCTATATTTACCACTGCCTTCAATGCTTACCGTCTACCCCTACAAATATATCTAAAGATATCATCTCCTTTCTTAGCAAGTTCCACGCTCTTTGCAAAAAGAATTCTCATTGATATCCCTTTGTATTTTCAAATAATGCAAACCGTCACCGGCCACTTTATTAATGACACCTGTGCACCTACTTGTTAATGCAAATATCTATTCAGTCAATCACTTGGAAGCCACTCAATGCATAAAAGCATGCAGACACTGTTGCTTAGGCTAGACATCAGAATGGGGAAGAAACGTGATCTAAGTGACTTTGACTGTGGAATGATTGTTGGTGCCAGATGGGATGGTTTGTGTATCTCAGAAACTGCTGATCTCCTGGGATTTTCACACACAGTGGTCTCTAGAGTTTACAGTGAATGGTGTGAAAAACAAAAAACATTCAGTGAGTAGCAGTTCTGTGGGTGAAAGCACCTTGTTAATGAGGGAGGTCAGAGGTCAGACTGGTTCAATCTGACAGGAAGGCGACAGTAACTCAAATAACCACACATTACAACAGTGGTGTGCAGAAGATCATCTCTGAACTCACGACCCATCGAACCTTGAAGTGGCTGGGCTACAACAGCAGAAGACCACAAACGTATGCTCAGTGGCTGCTTTATTAGGCACAGGAGGTATGAAATAAAATGGCCACCAAGTGTATCTACAGACAATACTCTTTTCCATAGGTGCTGTCTGGCCTGCTGAGTTCCTCCAGCATTTTGTGTTTATGCTTTGTATTCCCACATCTGCAGATTTTCTCTGTTTATCTATAGAGCTCATCTCCTTACTTAGCAAGTTCGGCACTCTCACCTGTCTGCAGAAAGATTTCTCACAGATCTCCCATTGCGGAGTATTTTCAAATTAAACATATCTGTATCCCTCTTTCCAATATTTTTGAAAACTAAAATTTCCACATTTAAGAAAAGGAACTGTGCGCAAGTCAGAATAATTTATCACAATATGGTCAGTTCGACAGAGATGACTAATCCTTTCTCTCCAATTATTCTAACAGAGAATTTAAAATGAAAAGTGTGTTTGTTTTGGAAGTGGGCTGTTCATCCCAAGCTGCTGGGTTTCACATTCCTTGAATTTTAAAGATAAGCTGATTGCAAAGAGCTTTGTTGGGGCTGTTAAAGTGCCAGTGATAAGCAAAGGTTTCCTAGTTTTCCAGCACCCTGGCATTAATGCTGTATGTCTGAAGGTGAAGAGGTCGTTGGTACGTTCACCGCAGTTATGTTAACCTGCGCCAATTTTCTTTACGCGAGTTTATCCAGATGTGAAGCAATCATCAAACAGCTGCATGCAGTTAGACCAGGTGAAGCCGCCAGCAAAGTTACGAATCCACGTAGCATTTGGAAAGGACGGTGGCTGCGAAAGAAATTACTACTTCGTTGAAGGGTTATTTTGCACAGTCTCTAACCCAGCTGAAAATACAGAGGCAGGCAGATAGGATACCGCAAGGTAAATGTTCCTGTTGCGATCACAAAGAGGAAATGGCCTCTAATTGCAGCGCACCATGATAGGAGAGTTCTCCACCTGCCCAGGACCTGCAGTTATTGGAATTCATTGTAACCCAAGTTCAAACCAGATTTATTGTCAAAGTACATGTGTTGGTAAGTATATACCACCCCAGAGATTCGTTTTCTTGCGGGTATTCATAGTAAATACAAGGAAGCACAATAGAATCAACATAAAGCTGCACCCAACAAATACAGACAAGCCACCAAAAGACAACACATTGGGCAAGTACAAAAAAAAGAAAAAATAATAACTCATAAATAAATAATAAATATGGAGAACATGAGTTGTAGAATCCTCGAGAGTGAGTCCACAGGTTGTGGGATCAGTTTGGTGTTGGGATGAATGAAATTATCCACGTTGGTTCAAGGGTCTGAAGGTGTAATGAGCTCTTCAGGCCTGTGTGGGGCACCAGAGAGCATTGGGCTCCAAGGTTTTCAGAGCACCTGAATTGGTTAATTGTTGTTTAACAAGAGTTGTTAATCGTTTAGAGTTCCTTGTGCTTTTACTCGAGTGACTTGCTCTTTGTACTGAGGTCTCCTGATGCTTTCTGTATAAACTTGCTATGGGTGTTTGATAGACTCAGGGATTCCTCATATAATTTAAGCGGACATCCGATTAGCGCTAATTGTGTGGTCCTAGTTTTGAGCATGTTATGTCTCGCAGTGTCACTCATCCAAGCCACTGATGTTCTGATGTTATTATTGTCTGTTGGAATTATTATGAATAAACTCTCATCGCTGTCTCTACACGGGAGTCTGTCTCTTCTCTGCACTTGGGTTCTGACATTGCCAGCGCTCATCGTGACAGATGGTTGAGGGGTAATTCTCTTCCTGAACCTGGTGGTGTGAGCCCTATGGCTACTGCACCTCTTTGCTGATAGCAGCAGTAAGAAGAGATCATGGCCTGGATGGAACAAACTGCAAGGCCATTGTGATAGACGCTTGAGAGCAAATCTGCTTGGCTTTGGAAAGATCTGATTTCTTCCTCTCATATGAAATGTTATCTTAGTTTAAGATAGTGTAGAAATCAACACAAAAATGCGCTATATTATTGTACTCAAATTCAAATTAATTTAGAGCTCAGAGTTTACACTAAATTCCAAAGTTTACACTAATACTCCAAAATTAGCTTGGAAATTCTGATATTGTATTCCCATTTTCACGTTGCCAGTTGTACAAAGAATTCAGGGGTAGCTTTCAGGAGTCCATAAGATATAGGAACAGAATTGGGCCCACCAATTCTGCTCCACCATTCAATCATGGCTGACTTATTTTTCTTCTCATCCCCTTTATCCTGCCTCTCCCTGTAACCTTTGACTTCCTTTCTAATGAAGAACCTAACAGCTTCTGCTTTAAATATACGCAAGCACTTAACCTTCACAGCTATCTGTGGCAATGAAAATTTCACAGAATTACAGATTCACCATCCTCTGACTAAAAAAACTCCTCATCTCTGTTCTAAAGGGATGTTCTTCTTTTCTGAGGTTGTGCTCTCTGGTCCTAGACTCCCTCACTATTAGAAACACCCTCTTCATGTCCACTCTATCTAGGCCTATCAGTATGTTTAAATGAGTGGCTCGGCCAACCCACCCCCTACACACACACACCATTCTCCTAGCCTCCAGCGTGTACAGGCCCAGAGCTATCAAATGCTCTTCACACATTAACCCTTTCATGCATAGGCTCGTTCTCTGGATTCTCTCTGATGCCAGCACATCCCTTCTTAGATATGCGGTCCAAAGCTGCTCACGATACTCCAAATGTGGTCTGACCCACACATTGTAAAGCCTTAGCATTATATCCAAGGTTTTATACTCCAGTCAGGATGGCAGGTCTTTATGGCAGGGTATTATTCAGAGAACTGGACACAGCATAAGCAAAGAAAATCCCAACTGCAAGCCCAAGCTTGAACAACTATCAATGAGGGAATGGAAATTTTCATCCTGTGATGAAGCAGGGTAACACACACAAAATGCTGGAGGAACTCAGCTGGCCAGGCAGCATCAATGGAAAAGAGTACAGTCGATGCTGCGGGCCGAAACCCTTTGGCAGGACTGAAGTTTGTTGTTGGTTCACTGTTCGTCTGCACTACAGGAATGATTACCAACTTCATATTTTATACTTCTTAATTCTTATAATTGTTGAATGTTGTTTTTTTTTTGTTGCACGTCAGTCCAACACACCACAGCAAATGCCTAGTACAGGTAAGCAGATATGGTGAATGAAGCTGACCCTTGCCCCCATATGCAAGGGTTTCAGAGATTGGGCTTGCCTGAGCAGGAGAACATGCTGGCCACTGTCTGAAGCTCCTAGTGTCACGGTCTGAAGGCAATTACAAAACAAGACTGCCACTCCCATTGGATCGGGGGCACCTCAGAGTCAGAAAGTTCTGTGTTCAAGTCCCACTATAGAAACGAGTGTGGAACTGGTGGATGCCGGCTCGATTTCAGCATTTAAGAGAAATTTGGACAGGTAACTGGATGGGAGAGACAGGGAGGTCTAAGGTCCGGGGCAGAATAAGAATTCAGCGTGGACTAGATGGGCCGAAGGGCTGTTTCTGCGCTGTAGTGTTCTATGATTCTAACTCAGGCTAATAGTTGGGCATAGTACTAGGGGTGTACCACACTTCGAATATTAAATTAAATATCCCCACCCCCATCAGTCCTCTCACTATAACATAAACAGCAGGGACTTATCCCCCCTGAGTACTGGCTGAAAGTTATCCATTAACCATGCCTACGGAAACAAATCATCTGGTCATAATCTGGGAGACTGCTGTGTGAAAATCAACAGCAATGTTTCTTGCATCAATGTTTCTAAAACACTTCATTTCCTTTAAAGGTGGTTTGGGACTTTGAGGACATGACAGAATACCATTTTTTTGTGCTTGCCTCATTGATGTTAAAGCTTGCTGTCAAAACCTAGGGTGTTATTGTTAGCAGCAGAATTAAACCATAATCCAGCAAGCAAAATTCTGACGGAACTGACACTCTATCACTGAAGCTCTCCTCGAATTTGTTTAAAAATTGCTTTGAGTTTTAACAGAATGCTGTACGTTGATAAATATTGTTTAAAAAGAATTATTGTAGTGGAAAATCTTGGTATCAGTGTGAATAACTTGACAGGTTCTCCGATGGGAAATGCACAGGCCAGGCTAGGAACATTCTGGCTTAAATCCTGTCTTATAAATAGTGCAAATAAATGAGTTTTCTCCCAGGGTTAAGTGCAGCTCCATTACATAGAAGTGCGTGCCCTGCCTATCATGAAAACAAACTTCATGCTCCACAGTTGCCTTCAAGCACTTTGAGTTGACCGGTTAATCCTCTTAGTACTCTGCTACCAGCAAAATCTCTAAACCCTCTACTATTAAGTAAACAAAGTTTTACACTAATTTTCTGTTTTTATATTATTATTGAACTGATTTTGAATGCCTTAACATTCTTCTGCCTGTTTACCAAGATAATGTGGATGGGTGAAGAAGGACGTCCACAGTTCAGGCTTTTCCTGTGTTCAGAGGTTACGCGAGCAGGAGGTACGAGGCTGGTCATTTGGCGCGCCCGATGTTTGTCAGGGTCCTGTCATCAGCTAGTCCAGGAGTTGGTACTGAAGATTGGAGCCAAAAGGTCCAGAGGTCAAAGCTCAAACACGAGGAAATCTGCAGATGCTGGAAATTCAAACAACACACACAAAATGCTGGTGGAACGCAGCAGGCCAGGCAGCATCTATAAGGAGAAGCACTGTCGACGTTTCGGGCCGAGACCCTTCGTCAGGACAAAGAGGTCAAAGCTCGATGGCCCAAGCCTGGAGACTGGAGGCCTATCTTGGAGTTGGAGGACCGTCCGTGTGTGCGGGAAGGAGGAAAGGGGCTTGCTTTGCTGTCTGTCCTGCTGAGTTCCTCCAGCATTTTGCTTTGGATTTCTAGCATCTGTAGACTTCCTTATGGTTTTGTTTTGCTGTCCATTCTGTGTTACGTTTTGTTGTGCTCTGCCGAGCACTGTGGGAATGTTCTATTGATGCTGGAATGTGTGGTGACACTTGTGGGCTGCCCCTCAGCAGATCCTCAAGTTGTGTTGGTTGTTAATGTTTCTCTGTATGTTTCCATATACATGTGACCATTAAATCTAAATCTGAATCTGAAAAGATACTTCAAAAAATTTAGTTTTAATTGCATGCGTAGTATTTTCCTGACCAGCTACTAACTTCTGCAGCCATGAGATTTTTAATGAGTATTTCAGGGATCGCATAAACAGACGCGAAGCTAGTCTAAGGGGACATAATGAATGCTTTCCAACCAATCTTAAATGTAAATTGCATAAAGAGACTGACTCCACAAGCACTTCACTTTGAAACAGCAATGCCCTAACAGATGTGAAACCAATAAAGAGTGCATTATGGGCGACATCAAAGACCTCTCCGGATGCAAAAGCAGAACTTACCCGCTTTATGTATTTCACACCGGAGTTCTTCGTGTAGAAGTGACTCTCTGCCACCTTGGCCGCAGAGGTGGAACCCTGTCAGAACCCACTGCAGGTTGATGGTGAGGGTGAAGCAGTAACCGACCAGTGGTAAATCAAAGAAACATGTCACAGAAGCAGATGCTTAACTATTAGAGCTCATACCAGACGAGGATCAAGAATCAATTTTATTTGTCATAAACCTGTACATTTATTTTCATGTACTAGGAATTTGCTGTGGTGTGTTGGTCCAGGCGAGACGTGCACCAGAGAACAACATACAACAATTATAAAGAATAAAAAAAGTTTAAAGTACAGATGTGGAATAAAATGAGCATAAATACATAAATATTTTATTGGGGGGGGGGGAACTACTGCCAGGATCGAAATAAACTGCAGAGAGTTGTAAGCTTAGTCACCTCCACCATGGGCACCAGCCTCCAGAATATACAGGACATCTTCAAGGAACGATGCCTCAAAAAGGCAGAGACAGTCACTAAGAACCTCCATCACCCAGGACATGCCTTGTTCTCATTGTAACCATCGGGAAGGAGGTACAGAAGCCTGAAGGCACACTCTCAGCGATTCAGGAACAGCTTCTTCCCCTCTGCCATCCAATTTCTGAATGAACATTGAAACCACGAACATTACCTCACTACTTTTTAATTTCTGTTTTAGCACTACAGTACTTATTTAATTTAATTATTTGATTTACATATATACTTACTGTAATTCAGTTTCTTTCAAAATTGCCACATATTGTATTGTACTGCTACCACTAAGTTAACAAATTTCACGACATATGCCGATGATATTAAACCCATTTCTGAAACACCAGCATGTATTTACAATATATATATATTTTTTTTAATTTTATTGAGATACAATGTAGAATAGGCCTTTCTGACCCTTCCAGCTGTGCTGTCCAGCAGTCGCTGATTTAACCCCAGCCTAATCACAGGACAACTTACAATGACCAGTTAACCTATCAACAGGTATGACTTAGGACTGTGGGAGGAAACCAGATCACCCAGAGGAAACCCATGCAGTCATGGGAAGAACATACAAACCCCTTAGAGGCAGCCTGGAATTGAGGACCTGAGTTATAGGGAAAGGTTGAATAGATTGGGACTTTAATCCCTGGAGTGCAGGAGAATGAGGAGAGATTTGATAGAGGTATACGAAACTATGAGGGGTATGGATACAACAAAAGCAAGCAGGCTTTTTCCACTGAGGTTTGGATGAGACTAGAACTAAAGGTCACAGGTTAAGGGTGAAAGGTAAAATATTTAAGGGAACACAAGGAGGAACTTCTTTACTCGAGGATGGTGGGGGGAGTATGGAATGAGCTGTCACTGAAAGTCGTGGATAGGGATTCGATTTCAGCCTTTGAGGGAAATTTGGATAGGTACATGGATAGGAGGGCTATAGTTCAGGTGCATGTCAATGGTATTAGGCAGAATACCAGTTCAGCAAGGACTAGATGGCCCGAAGGGTCTGCTTCTGTACTGAAGTGCTCTACGACTCTATAACTCTGTCCAGGGCTGAACTTCTGGCCATATTTTCTCATTACACATTCTCTGGATGTGGAGATCGCGGGCAATTTCTACACTGGTTACTTATTACTAATCGTCCGGAAAAGCCCTGTCCTGAGGTTGGAGACCTGTCTGTGTGTATGAGTGGGTGGAAAAGGAACTTCTTTTAGAAACATAGAAAATGCACAATACAGGCCCTTCAGCCCACAAAGTTGTGCCGCAAATGTCCTGACCTTAGAAATTATTAGGCTTACCCATAGCCCTCTATTTTTCTAAGCTCCGTGTACCTATCTAAAAGTCTCTTAAAAGACCCTATTGTATCTGACTCCACCACCGTTGCCAGCAGCCCATTCCACGCACTCACCACTCTCTGAGTAAAAAACTTACCCCTGACATCTCCTCTGTACCTACTCCCAAGCACCTTAAACCTGTGTCCTCTTGTGGCAACCATTTCAGCCCTGGGAAAAAGCCTCTGACTATCCACACGATCAATGCCTCTCATCAGCTTATACACCTCAATCAGGTCACCTCTCATCCTCCGTCACTCCAAGGAGAAAAGGTCGAGTTCACTCAACCTATTCTCATAAGGCACCCTCTCCAATCCAGGCAACATCCTTGTACATCTCCTCTGCACCCTTTCTATGGCAAGTTCTCCTCTTGTACCACGATGGGGCCACCCTCAGGGTGGAGGAGCAACACCTTATATTCCGTCTGAGTAACCTCCAACCTGATGACATGAATATTGATTTCTCCTTCCAGGGAAAAATAAAATTTCCTCCCCCTCCCCACTCTGGCCTCTTCCTCATCTCATCTGCCTATCACCTCCCATCCACTCCTATCAGATTCCTTACTCTCTGGCCCTTTACCTTTCCTAACCACCTGACGTCTCCTATCACCGTTAAGCTACCCTCTTTCCCCCCTTCTCCAGTTTTTTATTCTAACATCTTCCCTCTTCCTTTCCAGTTCTGAAGAAGGGCCTCAGCCCAAAACAATGACTGTTAATTTATTTCCATGGATGCTGCCTGACCTGCTGAGTTCCTCCAGCAACTGTGTGTTGTTACTTTGCTGCTGTTGTTGCTTGTGTTGTTCAGCTGAACATTGTGGGCATGACATGCTGGCAGATGTTATTTGTTCACGCAAATGATGCATTTCACTGTGTATTTCAATGTATGTGTGATAAACAAATACACCTGAATCTGGTCTGAATCTAATTCAGCCCAGTCCATCATGGATAACGCCCTCCCAACCACTGAGCACACCTACATGAAATGCTGTCACAGGATCCATCATCAGAGATCCCCACCACTCAGGTCATGTTCTCTCCTCACTGCTGCCATCAGGTAGAAGGCACAAGAGCCTCAGGACTCGCACCATCAGGTAGAAGGCACAAGAGCCTCAGGACTCGCACCATCAGGTAGAAGGCACAAGAGCCTCAGGACTCGCACCATCAGGTAGAAGGCACAAGAGCCTCAGGACTCGCACCATCAGGTAGAAGGCACAAGAGCCTCAGGACTCGCACCATCAGGTAGAAGGCACAAGAGCCTCAGGACTCGCACCACCAGGTTAAAGAACCGTTACAATCTCACAAGCATTAGGCTTTTGAACCAAAGGAGATAACTACACTCCTCTGTTGAAATGCTCCCACAACCAATATCCACACTTTAAGGACTCTTTATCTTGTTACTTCATGTTCTCATTATTTAATGCTATTTATTTATATTTGCACTTGCAGTTTTGCTCTTTCATTGATCCTGTTATACCTAATTACTGTTCTATAGGGTTGCTGAGTACCTGCAGAAAAATGAATCCCAGAGTTGTATGTGCTGAATATGTCTGTATCCTGATAATAAAATTTACTTTGAACTTATTGCCTCTGAACTGCGAGGAATGTAAGAGATCATGACGCACATTCCAAATGATGAGTTTCATTGAAGACAATGGCTACTCCCGAGACAACTACCCAAAGTTAAACTGACTTCTGGCCCAATTATTCTCTAAATCGGAACTTTTATTTAATTCCATCAGCACCATTTGTACTTCTGAGGAAACATTGACCCAATTTATTTTGTTTTCTGCGGCGGCAGCAATGACCTATGTGAAAAGGCATCTAACAACAGGTCTTTGTGAAAAGGCCCCCTTCATTCTTAAAAATGAAGAGCCAAGCAGTGACGTAACTAACGCTTCTAAAGCAGTTTGATATTTACAGTGAACTCACTTCATTCCTAGTTTTACACCCACTCAACTCCATAATTTATTCTGCAGAAGGTCACACACGGTGAGTAATCACCATGAAAAATACATTTTTTCCCCCAAAAAGGTCCTGAGCCCAACACATTGTTGCAATCACAAGGAGGCCATGCTAGTGGCTCCATACCAGGAGTTCCCAAACTTGGGTATCTGGACCCCTCAGTTAATGGGAGGGGTCCTTGCCATTAAAAAAAAAGGTTGGGAACCCCTGTTCAACATCATTTGGAGTCAAGGAGATTCAGAGCCTGGGTGTCCTTGGAGAAGGAGCACTTGGTTTCCATGGGTACAAAGGGGATTTCCAGGAGTGGTGGACCCTCAGGGACTCAAGTGTGTTGTAGGTAGTCATAATCATACTTTCAATCGCAAGACCCTGCAGCGGATAGTGAGGTCAGCTGAGAAGATCATCCGGGTCTCTCTTCCCGCTATTACAGACGTTTACAACTACACGCTGCACCCGCAAAGCTAACAGCATTATGAAGGACCCCACGCAGCCCTCGCACAAACTCTTTCTCCTCCTGCCATCTGGCAAAAGGTACCGAAGCATTCCGGCTCTCATGACCAGACTGTGCAACAGTTTCTTCCCCCAAGCCGTCAGACTCCTCAATACCCAGAGTCAAGACTGACATCTACATCATTTATTATTATATTGTAATTTGTCCTCTACTGTGCCTATTGTCTTGTTTATTAATTATTGTACTGCCCTGCACTGTTTTGTGCACTTTATGTAGTCCTGTGCAGGTCTGTAGTCTAGTGCAGTTTTTATGTTGTTTTTACGTAGTCTAGTGTAGCCTTGTGCTGTCTCATGTAGTCTAGTGTATAGTTTTGTGTTGTTTCATGTAGCACCATGGTCCTGGAAGAACATTGTTTTGTTTTTACTGTGTGCTGTACCAGCAGTTTATGGTCAAAATGACAATAAACTTGACTTGAGTTGACATTGGGAACTGTAAATGGTTTTGAAATGCAGTGATTTTTGAAGCCCTGATTATTGTATAGGCTCTTCTACGGAGACTATCACATTGTTGTGGTGGAGCGGCTCGTGAGTTCCTGAGATCCCGCCCGGAGTTTAGCAATCTAGTGCTTAGCTCCTGGTAGGGTCACCCATGACGATACGGTCAAGGGGGAAGGTTCCAGACAAAGAACGATCCAACCAAGACATCAGTGGTGGAGTTGGTGGAAGACAATGGCACATCACAACGGCAGTGAAGGAGGAAGGCTACAACCGTAAAGGGTCCACTGGTGTTTTGTACTCCATGTCACTGGACCCTGACCTCGATCTGTCAAGGACCGTGTGGTGGCTGCCCGTGCATCAGCCTCCCCACATTAAACAAAGTCACACCCAGGCGTTCTCCATCAAGGGAGTCCACGCTAACATCCCGGATTAAGTCCCGTGGTGTGAGGACATCACATTCAATTCAAGTGACCGCACCACTATTGAACAATGTGCTGCTGTGTTGTCATAGTTACTGAATCAACTTTCGTAAAATGAAAGGAAATTCTTGCAAATTTCTACAGATGTGTGGTGGGGAGCTTTCAGACTGGATCGGACCTCGGAGCGGACCGTGGTGTTGTGAACACTACGCCACTATTTATTTTGTATTTTATAACAGCTTAATGTCTTTGCATTGTACTGCTGCTGCAAAACAACACATCATAAGGGTAGCATGGTAGTGTAGTGGTTAGTACGATGCTTTAACATGCCAGCAGTTCATTTCCTGCCGCTGCGTGCAAGGAGTTTGCATGTTCTTCTCATGACCGCAAGGGCTTTCTCCCTGGTGCTCCGGTTTCCTCCCAAAGACATAGCGGTTGGCAGGTTAATTGGTCATTGTAGATTGTCCCATGAGTAGGCTAGGGTTGCTGGGCAGCATGGTTCAAAGGGCCAGAAGGGCCTACACCGTACCGTGTAAGCCAGTGATAATAAATCTGATTCTGAGTCCTGGTGAAGGGTCTCGGCCTGAAATGTTGACTCTTTATCTCCTTCCAGAAATGCTGCCTAAGCTGCTGAGTCCCCCCAATGTGCTCTAATTACTTTTCCTTTCACTTCTCAGATACAGGTGGCCAACAGTTGCTACAACTTAGAGATGAGATAACTTGCAGGTTCATGTGCCATTTTTCAGCTTGTGGCAGCCTTTAACTTAAAGGACCTCGAGAGAAATTTTATGAAGTGACGCTTCCTTCTCGGTTTGATTCTTTCCGCCCTTGTGCTGAAGCTGGCACGTAAAGCACGACTGGTGATGCACTCCCTGAGGGTCTCGGCCCACGAGCCCAACTACTCCTGTATTTTTTCTGCTCCATAGGTGCTGTCTGACCTGCTGAATTGCTCCAATCCCATGTGTGTGTGTTCCTTAGTGCCCTACCATTTACTGTATATGCCCTACAACATAGAACATTACTGCATAGGAACAGGCCCTTTAGCCTACTACGTTGTGCCGAACCAATTCAGTTTGTAATCAAATGGTCAACTAAACTAATACTTTCTGCCTACACAATGTCCATATCCCTCCATTTCCCTTACATTCATGTGTCTATCTAAACGTCTCTTAAATGTCCCTGATGCATCTGCCTCTACTGCCACCCCAGGCAGCACATTCCAGACACGCACCACTCACTGTGTAAAAAAACTTGCCTCTCACATCTCCTTTAAAATTACCTTCTCTCGCCTTCATAACATGTCCCCTGGTATAAGACATTTCAACCCTGGAAAAAAGATACTGTCTGGCCCACTCTGTCTATGTCCTACTCTGACTTGACGTTCCAAAATGCACCATCATGAGTTGGTTGACATTAAATTCCATCAGCCAACATTCCGCCCAAGCTCCCATGTAATCAATATTTTGTTGTACCCTTGGACAACCTTCCAGGCTATTACCAACACCACCGACTCTCATAATGCTTGCAAACTTATCAATCGTAACTCCAACATTGAAATCCAAGTCATTGACAAATATTGCAAACTATCAAGGATCTCAGCATTGACCGCTGCAGTACACCATTGGTCACGGACATCCAATCAGAAAAGACTTTCATCAAGGAATTTTGGATCCAATTAGCCAGCTCAACTTGGATCTTGTGAGCTTTAACCTTCTGGACCAGGCTACCAAGTGGGACCTTGTGCAACATCTAAAACCCTGTCTTTATTAGTATTGCATTGTTTTATATTGTCACATGTACCGAGATACCGTGAAAATATTTTGTTTATGTGCCATTCAGAAATATCATTTTGTATACACTGAGTGGCCACTTTATTTGGTACAGGCGTGGAACCTCGTGCGGTCTTCTGCTGCTGTAGCCCATCCACTTCGATGTTTGACGTGTTGTGTGCTCAGAGATGCTCTTCTGCACACCACTGTTGTAACGTGTGGTTATTTGAGTTACTGTCACCTTCCTGTCAGCTTGAACCAGTCTGGCCATTCTCCTCTGCCCTCTCTCATTAACAAGGTGTTTTCAGCCAAGAACTGATGCTCACTGAATGTTTTTTTTTGTTTTTCACCCATTCTCTGTAAACTCTAGAGACTGTTGTACTTGAAAATCCCAGGAGATCAGCAGTTTCTGAGATACTCAAACCACCCCATCTGGCACCAATAATCATTCCACAGTCAAAGTCACTTAGATCACGTTTCTTCCCCATTCTGATGTTTGGGCTGAACAACAACTGAACCTCTTGACCATGTCTGCATGTAGTGATTTGCTGCCACCTGATTGGCTGATTAGATATTTGCATTAAGGAGCAGGTGTACAAGTGGCCACTGAATGGACATGTAAATCAAAGTAGTAAAAAGAGAAACAGAATGCAGAATAGGATGTTACAGTTTCATGGAAAATGAACCACAGGTACACAAATAAAGTCCAGTCTTTAAAAGGCTGGGGGAAGCCAGTTAGTTGTGCAGCACCTGCAGAGGGCAATGGACAGCTGAAATTTTGGGCAGATACCCTTCATTAGAACTGGAAAGAAGGGAGATGGGCAGAGTAAAAAGGGTGGGGGAGGGAGGGGGGAGCAAAAGCTGGTGAAGGGGACGATAAACAGATGAGGGGGCGGGGAGAGTGCGAACAATGTGAGAGGCTGGGAAATGATAGATGGGGGTGAAAACAGGTTGAAGAACTTTCTAGCAAAATTTTTATCATGTGAATCAGAATCAGGTTTATTCACTGTTCACTGACCTATGTTGTGAAACGTATTGTTTTGTGGAAGAAGTTACAGTGCAAGATATAAAAATTCACTATAAGTAATATTAAGAAATATATAAAAAATAAGTATTGCAAAAGGAGAGCAAAATAGTGAGGTAGTGTTCATGGGTCATTCGGAAATCTGATGGCAGGGGGGAAGAAGCTGTTTCCAAAACGTGGACTGTGCACTGTAAGGCTCCTGCACCTCCTCCCTGACGGTAGCCAAGAGAAGAGGCCACGTCCTCGATGGTGAGCGTTTTTATTGATGGACACTGCCCTCTTGAATCACCACCTTTTGAAGATCTCCTCGATGGTGGGGAGGCTAGTGTCCACGATGGAGCTGGCTGAGTATACAGCCAGCTTTAGAATCTATATTTTCATTCATTGTAGCTTAGGAATGCTTGAAAATTGTTTATTTATTTACTTATTGAGATACAGTATGGAACAGGCCCTTCTGCCCCTTCGAGCCGCGCTACCCAACAATCCCCAATTTAACCCTACCCTAATTACAGGACAATTTACAATGACTAACTAACCTACCAACCAGTATGTCTTTGGACTGAGGGAGGAAACCGGAGCACCCAGGGGAAACCCACACGGTCACGGGGAGAACGTACAAACTCCTTACAGGCAGCGGTGGGAATTGAACTTGGGTCGCTGGTACTGTAAAGCACCCACTATGCTACTGTATTGCCCATACAGACTGGTGAGCAACCCGATTCATCGGTGGGACGGTGGAGAAAAAGGCAGGAAAGGCGGAAGAGTGGGCAAGCAGATAGATGTTGGTGATTATGTGAAAGAAAAAGGATTTTAAGGAAAGCAATGATTAAAGCTGGAAACAGTCTATAACTGTTACTGTCTTGATTTTAATTTGTTTGTGCTTAACAGAAACTAGATTATGTTAAAGTAAAGACTCAAAAGATAACCAAAAATAGCCACTTTTGTCATAATCAAAACTAATACAAACTTTACAAACTTAAACCAAAAATTCAAACCCTAGATATACAGGAGATTCAACTAATCAGTAACCAATTGCACTTAACAATAATACTACTGCTTTGATCATTATTAATGTTCTAAATCTGGCTCTGGTCCCTTGTGGCTTTTGTTACCTAAGTGTAAGGGAGTTGGAATATTGTCACGCAGCCAAATAGTCATGAGCTTCCTGGCTTCCCAGTCGGAAGTCTTTAAAGCTGTCAGGAAAATTCAGGGACCCATCAATGAAAAATATGGCCGGCTTATTTAATTGTTAATAAAAGGTTTATTTGTTTACTCAGTGATGGAAGGGACCTCCCCAGGCATTTCTCCCTGGAGCCTTTACAGTGTTTAGCTACAATGCCAAAAGATGCAAGAACACAACCACCAGGGGTTTGTTGTTATTGAATTAAACCAGAATTAGATTAAACTGCAGTCGACTAGAGGACGCCCCAAAGAAACAACTGGGGTGTGCTCTGTCTTGGAAGAAATTGAAGTAGATAAGTGTCTTGGGACAAGTGTACAAGATGATAAGAGATAATGTGGACAGCCAGAGGATGGAAATGGCTAATACGAGGAGGCATAATGTTAAGATGTTTGGAGGAAAGTAGAGGGGGGTGTGTCAGAGGTAATATCTTTTACACAGAGTAGTGAACGTGTAGGATGCCCTGCCAGGGGTGATAGTGTGGGGGGGGGGGGGGGGGAAGGAGAGCGAGTGACTCAGAGGAAATTTCTTTTACACAGAGTAGTGAGCGTGTAGGATGCCCTGCCAGAGGTGGTAGAGGCAGATATATTAGTGACATTTAAGACACTCTTAAACAAGCACATGGATGAAAGAGAGCTAATTGGGAGGAAAGTGGTTGATTGACCTTAGGGTAGATTAAAAGGACAACACAGCGTCATGGTCTTGACTGTGCTGTACTGTCCTACACTCTTTATGTTTTAAAATTAAATTGCCACCCATGGAAGTGAGAATCGCAAGCAGTAAGAGCTGTCCTACTGTCCACTTAACCTGTGTTATAGAACAACTAATGATATCAGAATCAGGTTTATTATCATTGTCAACCATTGAGCACATCTACATGAAACACTGATGTAGGAAAGCAACATCCGTCATCAGAGATCCCCACCACCCAGGTCATGCTCTCTTCTCACTGCTGACATCAGGTAGAGGGTGCAAAAGCCTCAGGACTCGCACCACCAGGTTCAAGAACAGTTACTACCCCTCAGCCATCAGGCTCTTGAACAAAAGGGGATAACTACACTCGTTCTATTTCAGGTGTTCCCACAACAGATGGTCTCACTTTAAGGACTCTTTATCTTGTTATTTCATGCTCTCGTTATTTATTGCTATTTATTTATGTAGGGCTCTCAGTACCAGTCTGCGGTGTTAACTGTTCAGGCTAACAAAATGGCTTCTCTGTATTGTTATAATGAAATGGCTTCTCTGTAATGTTATATAATGCTGTAATGGGTTTCTGTAGCTGGAATGTTTGGGTTATGACTGCCGATAAGGGGGGAACTAACCAATGGAGAATTGTTATGCTAACTTGTATGTGTGAGCTGAGCAGGAGTTTGAGGTCTTTCTCGGGAGGCGAGCGAGGAGGACGGACGAGTGAGGAGCGGACAGCGGTTCCAGGGCAGCGGATACTGGACGTCGGCGGCTTGGACGGTGGCCGAAGGCTCGGAAGGTCGTTGTGGATGGAACCAGAGGTGTGAGCTTCAACGTATTAAAATATTACGTGCACAAACTGATAAACTTACTGATTTGGCGCCTTTAAGGTTATCTGTTTCTACTAACCCATCACTAAGAAATATCTATAAAGTTGCAATTATTTGCTCACTTTTGGTGTATTGTCTGGTATTTGTGTACTGGGGGGGCATTACTCCGTATTTACACCGAAGTATTGCACTATTGGCAGGGCGACGGTGGTTCACCCGAGGTGAACGGGGGTAAATTGGGAGCACGGATGCTACATTTATTTATATTTGCATTTGTACAGTTTGTTGTCTTCTGCACTCTGGTTGATCTTTCATTGATCCTGTTATAGTTACTATTTTATAGATTTGCTGAGTATGTGGTGACATGTATGTACTCTGATAATAAATTTTACTTTGACTGTCGACTTTTGACTTTATATAGCAGAGTACACCCATGTCCTTCTCTGCATCAGAGTGCCTGTGGTTTTTATTAAGTAGTGTCTAGTAAGAGTGAAAAAGAATATCAGTATCCACATTTCTATGTAATAGTTACAACAACATTCCACAAGGGCACATTGAATATTATACCAAGAAATAATGATTCATTTGTTGTCCTGATGAAGGGTCTTGGCCCGAAATGTTGACTGTTTACTTCTCTCCATTGACACTGCCTGACCTGCTGAGTTCCTCCAGCATTTTGCATGTGTTACTCTGGATTCCCAGCATCTGCAGAATCTCTTGTGTTTATGGTAAGTTAATTGAGTTGAGCAACTCCCTTTATCCAAAACAAACTGATGGTGAGATAAAAGGCCTTTACCCTCGTGAAAATTGCCAACACATAAGAACATAAGAAGCAGGAGCAGGAGTCGGCCATCCGGCCCGTCGAGCCTGTTCCGCCATTCGATAAGATCATGGCTGCTCTGGAGGTGGGCTCAGCCCCACCTACCTGCCTTTTCCCCCCATAAGCCGCAATTTCCCTGCTTTGCAAAGATCTACCCAACTGTGTCTTAGATATACTTAATGAGGTACTCTCTACTGCTTCCTTGGGTAGAGAATTACACAGATCAGAGAGGAGGTACAGGAGCCTGAAGAAACACTCACAATGCTTTAGGAACAGCTTCTTCCCCTCCACCATCACATTTTTGAACAGACAATGAACTGACCCATGAACACTACCTCACTATTTTGCTCTCTGTTAACTATTTTTATATGTTCTTATTTTAATTTATAGTGTTTTTTATGTATTGCATTTTATTGCTGCCATTATATCCAGTGCTCCTGATGCATCCTCCTCTACATTACTGACACCCATCATAAACTAAGGGACCGCTTTGTCAAGCGTTTCTCCTCCATCTGCCAAAAGCGGAATTTCCTGGTATCCAACCATTTCGATTCCAATCCTCACTCCTGTTCCAACATGTCAGTCCACGGCCTCCTCCTTTGCCACGATGGAGGAGCAACACCTCATATTCTGTCTGGCTAGCCTCCAACATGATGGCATGAACATCAATTTCTCTTTAGAGTAAAAAAAAATTCCCTCTCCCTTCCCTCTTCTTCTATTCCCCATTCTGGCTTCCTGCCTCTTTCCTCATCTCTTCCTGGTGCCCCTCCTTCCCTTCCTCCCATAGTCTAATTTCCTCCCCTATCAGATTCCTTCCTCTCCAGCCTTTATCTTTCCCACCCACCTGGCTTCACCTGTCACCTTCTAGCTATCCTTCCCCTCCATCCAACATTTTATTTTGGCATCTTCCCCCTTCCTTTCCAGTCCTGAAGAAGGGTCTCAGCCAGAAACGTAGACCGTTCATTCACTTCCATAGATGCTGCCCGACCAGCTGAGCTCCTTCAGGATTTTGTGTGCGTCACCCTGAATTTCCAGAAATCTGCTGAAACTCGTGAGTTGGTGATAAATTTGGCCAACCAGCTATTCCCATCCTGGCTAAGTGCTGAATAGTGGATCCGTTCAGCTCTTTCATGCATCTGGAATTGGAAACAGCAATGTGCCAAAGGTGAAGCACCATTTCATCAGATATTAAACTCTTATTGAAGCAATTTGATGACTGGTGGACTAGATCCATATTCGACCAAGTGGCTCCATTCCAATCCCACACATTGCATGATCAGATACTATTTCTAATTGTCCATTACAATATTATTAAAACAATACAGCACAGGAACAAGCCCTTCTACCCACAATGTTGTGCCAAATCATTTAAAAGTAATTAAAATGGCTACCTAAACTAATCCTTTCTGGACACACAATGTCCTTATCCCTCCATTCTCTGCATATATTCATGCTGATCCAAGAGCCTTTTAAACAGCTCTACCATATGGACCTCCACCCACCACCCTGCAGCGCTTTCCATCCACCCACCACCCCTGCAGCGCTTTCCATACACCCACCACCCCTGCAGCCCATTCCATCCACCCACCACCCCTGCAGCGCTTTCCATACACCCACCACCCCTGCAGCGCTTTCCATACACCCACCACCCCTGCAGCCCATTCCATACACCCACCACCCCTGCAGCCCATTCCATCCACCCACCACCCCTGCAGCGCATTCCATACACCCACCACCCCTGCAGCGCATTCCATACACCCACCACCCCTGCAGCCCATTCCATACACCCACCACCCCTGCAGCGCTTTCCATACACCCACCACCCCTGCAGCCCATTCCATACACCCACCACCCCTGCAGCCCATTCCATGCACCCACCACCCCTGCAGCCCATTCCATCCACCCACCACCCTGCAGCGCTTTCCATACACCCACCACCCCTGCAGCGCATTCCATACACCCACCACCCCTGCAGCCCATTCCATACACCCACCACCCCTGCAGCGCATTCCATACACCCACCACCCCTGCAGCCCATTCCATACACCCACCACCCTGCAGCGCTTTCCATCCACCCACCACCCCTGCAGCGCTTTCCATCCACCCACCACCCCTGCAGCCCATTCCATACACCCACCACCCCTGCAGCCCATTCCATACACCCACCACCCCTGCAGCGCTTTCCATCCACCCACCACCCCTGCAGCCCATTCCATACACCCACCACCCCTGCAGCGCTTTCCATCCACCCACCACCCCTGCAGCGCTTTCCATCCACCCACCACCCCTGCAGCGCATTCCATACACCCACCACCCCTGCAGCGCTTTCCATACACCCACCACCCCTGCAGCCCATTCCATACACCCACCACCCCTGCAGCGCTTTCCATACACCCACCACCCCTGCAGCCCATTCCATACACCCACCACCCCTGCAGCGCTTTCCATCCACCCACCACCCCTGCAGCGCATTCCATACACCCACCACCCCTGCAGCGCTTTCCATCCACCCACCACCCCTGCAGCGCTTTCCATACACCCACCACCCCTGCAGCGCTTTCCATCCACCCACCACCCCTGCAGCGCTTTCCATCCACCCACCACCCCTGCAGCGCTTTCCATACACCCACCACCCCTGCAGCGCTTTCCATACACCCACCACCCCTGCAGCCCATTCCATCCACCCACCACCCCTGCAGCGCTTTCCATACACCCACCACCCCTGCAGCGCTTTCCATACACCCACCACCCCTGCAGCCCATTCCATACACCCACCACCCCTGCAGCGCTTTCCATCCACCCACCACCCCTGCAGCGCTTTCCATCCACCCACCACCCCTGCAGCCCATTCCATCCACCCACCACCCCTGCAGCGCTTTCCATCCACCCACCACCCCTGCAGCGCTTTCCATCCACCCACCACCCCTGCAGCCCATTCCATCCACCCACCACCCCTGCAGCGCTTTCCATCCACCCACCACCCCTGCAGCCCATTCCATCCACCCACCACCCCTGCAGCCCATTCCATCCACCCACCACCCCTGCAGCGCTTTCCATCCACCCACCACCCCTGCAGCGCTTTCCATACACCCACCACCCCTGCAGCGCTTTCCATACACCCACCACCCCTGCAGCGCTTTCCATACACCCACCACCCCTGCAGCGCTTTCCATCCACCCACCACCCCTGCAGCGCTTTCCATACACCCACCACCCCTGCAGCGCTTTCCATACACCCACCACCCCTGCAGCGCTTTCCATCCACCCACCACCCCTGCAGCGCTTTCCATACACCCACCACCCCTGCAGCCCATTCCATACACCCACCACCCCTGCAGCGCATTCCATACACCCACCACCCCTGCAGCGCTTTCCATACACCCACCACCCCTGCAGCGCTTTCCATACACCCACCACCCCTGCAGCCCATTCCATCCACCCACCACCCCTGCAGCGCTTTCCATCCACCCACCACCCCTGCAGCGCTTTCCATCCACCCACCACCCCTGCAGCGCTTTCCATACACCCACCACCCCTGCAGCCCATTCCATACACCCACCACCCCTGCAGCGCTTTCCATACACCCACCACTCTCTGTAGTAAACCTGCCCTGATCAGCTCCTTCTCACCTTAAATGCATGACTTCTAGTATTGGACATTTTAATGCTGGGAAAAGATACTGGCTACCTATTCTATCCCTGCCTCTCATATTCTTAAGAACATAGAACATTACAGCACAATACAGACCCTTTGGCCTGTGGTTTTATATCAACCTTTTAACCTTCTCCAAGGTCAATCTAACCCTTGCCTCCCACAGAGCCCTCCATTTTTCTTTCGTCCATGTACCTATCTAAGAGTCTATTTGCATTCACACTGGCAACACAGTGGCATAGTGGTTAGCACACCGCTTTACTGTACAGTCGACCTGGGTTCAATTCCTGCTACTGCAAGAAGTTTAAAAACGCAAACACGAGGAAATCTGCAGATGCTGGAAATTCAAGCAACATCTGCGCTGAACACCTACGCTCTGTCCGCCAGAGAAAGCAGGATCTCCCAGTGGCCACACATTTTAATTCCACGTCCCATTCCCATTCTGATATGTCAATCCATGGCCTCCTCTACTGTCAAGATGAAGCCACACTCAGGTTGGAGGAACAACACCTTATATACCGGCTGGGTAGCCTCCAACCTGATGGCATGAACATTGACTTCTCTAACTTCCGTTAATGCCCCACTCCCCTTCTTACCCCATTCCCTTATTTATTTATTTATCTATCTATCTATCTATCTATTTATTTATTATTTCCCTTTTTTCCCCTTTTCTCTCTCTCTTTTCTCCCTCTGGCCCTCTCACAATCACTCTTTGCCTGTTCTCCATCTCCCTCTGGTGCTCCCCTCCCCCTTTCTTTCTCCCTGGGCCTCCCGTCCCATGACCCTTTCCCTTCTCCAGCTCTGTATCCCTTTTGCCAATCAACTTTCCAGCTCTCAGATTCATCCCTCCCCCTCCTGTCTTCTCCTATCATTTCAGATCTCCCCCTTCCGCTCCCACATTCAAATCTCCTACTATCTTTTCTTTCAGTTAGTCCTGACGAATGGTCTTGGCCCGAAACGTCGACTGTACTTCTTCCTATAGATGCTGCCTGGCCTGCTGCGTTCCACCAGCATTTTCTGTGTGTTACTGCAAGAAGTTTGTACGTTCTCCCCATGACCATGTGGGTTTCCACCAGGTGTTCTGGTTTCCTCCCACAGTCTCCAAAGACATACCGGTTGATAGGTTAATTGGTCATTGTAAATTTTCCCATGATTAGGCTGGGATTAAATCGGGAGTTACTGGGCAGCATGGCTCGAAGGGCCGGAAGGGCCTGTTCTGCACCGTGTCTCAATAAACAAACAAATAAACAAACATTATTTACCACTCTCAGTGCAAAAACCTCCCTCTGGCATCCCTCTTCAATCACCTTTAAAGTTCTGGTATTAGCTACTTCCACCCTGGGGAGAAAGGTCTCTGGTTATCCACTCTATCGATGCCTCTTTTCATCTTGTACACCTCTAACAAGTCAGCTCTTATCCTCCTTCACTCCAAAGAGAAAAGCATCAGCTCGCTCAACTATCCTCATAAGAAGTACTCTCCAATCCAGGCAGCATTCTGGAAAATTTCCGCTGCACCCTCTCTAAAGCCTGCACATCTTTCCGACAATGAGGCGACCAGAACTGAACACAGTATTCCAAGTGTGGTCTAACCAAGGTTTTACTGAGCTGTAACATTATGTCACAGCTCTTGAAGTTAGTCCACCAACTAATGAAAGCCAACACACCATTTGTCTTCTCAACTATTGTATCAACTGGCACTGCAAATTTGAGTTATCTGTGGACGTGAAACCCAAGATCCCCCCGTTCCTCTGCAGTGCTAACCATCCTGCCCTTAATCCTGTACTCTGTCTTCAAATTCAACTTTCCAAAGTGTGTCACTTCACACTTTTCTGGATTTAACTCCATCTCTATCTTATAAACTTCTATGATCCTCCACCACTCTGGTGAAAACAACCAAGGATTCAATGAGCCAAGAGAACTGTGGACAGTTTTCCATTGAATTATTGTTCTCTGCCCTTCATCGAAGAACTGATGTACTACATTTCTACACCTGAAGTTCAAGATCCTTCAACTTCCAATGAGACGGATAAGGGCAGCAAGGAGTTGAAGATGCAATTTGCCACAGGTCCCTCTCCAAGACGTGAAAATATATTGCTCTTCCTTCTTCACCACTAGGTATAAGTCCTGGAACAATCTACTCAGCAACACTTAGTCTGCTGATGCTCAAGGTGGCTACTCACCACCCTTTTTTAAAGACAGTAATGGATATAGCATTCCGGCCTGTTGGAAACCACTGTTTTTAAATAATACTTTGTACTTTTTTAACAAACTCATGTACTTTTCATACTCACTGGCAGAAAGCCTTATAGCAGCTAAACTAACGATTTATCATCTTTCTCATTTTTAATTGGCTAAGTATTAGCACATTACCTGTGTGATGTAATTGTTTTCATATACAACCTATTAACTAATTCATTCCTATCCAAGGAATTTCTCTTATCTTATCTATAAAAGTGATAGACTTTTCAAAAAGTGGCATCTTTATTCTTTTGTTGATACACCTCTTAGCATCACTTCTCGGCTCCTTATTTTGTTTGCTTACTATGTTAGTTTGTACTCTAAAACAAACTGAAATTTTGGAATTAAGACTGCTTGCCATTTTTGACTCCCAGAAGGAGGATGAAAAATAAACAGAGATCCCTCGGGTTTTTCCTGTACAGCCCACATTCTTGTAAGAGAATAAAAGACACATCTTCTGTACCAGAAGATTATAAAGCTGTTTGAAGCTTCTAGCCCAGTACTATTCGTATTCTTAGATTTGAAGGTGAGTGTCAGATAGACAATACTCTGAATAAAGCCCTTCTGCAGATTTGCAGAAAGACTTTATTTGGAGAAGTGTACAGATGGATCCAATCACATGCCGTTCACTGAGTTCACCTACTACCAATTGATAACATGTGAAAACACAGCTGGGGCTCAAATATCCTGAACAGACTACAGAGTTAGAAACAGACATCTTTGACTTATTAACACATAGAATAGATGTCGGAAAATATATTCACAAGTTATTAAATATTTTCAAGTGCTTTTTCCAAGTTTCTTAACATTTCACATGTGGTCATGTCTAATGTTACTCAGTGAATAAGCACCTAACGTGGAAAGCAGTGGAGACCACACTATCAGGAGTGCCACACAGAAGAGACGTGGCTGATTTGCTGAGCAGCCTCCCAGGGGTGGCCACCATGGTGTTAACATCCTTCATTTTCCAAACCTGAACAATCAAAATAGGAAGAGGGGAAAGAGAAAGGTAGCATGAAGTGAGGGAGAATGAGTGACAGGAGAGAAAGTGGAGAGAGAGAGAGAAAGAAAAATGGGAGAAAGAGGAGAGAGGAGAGAAAGCGAAAGATAACATGAGATAGGGAGGAGGAGGAGGAAGAGAAAAAAGGAGAGAAACAGAAAGAGGAGAGAGGGTAAGAAAGGGGAAAAAGGAGAGAAAGAGGAGACAGAGAACAAAAGAGAGAAAGAGAAAGAGAAAAAAGAGAAAGAGAGAAATAGGAGTGAGTGTGAGAGGAGAGAAAGATGAGAGACAGAAAGAAAAAATAAAGTGGAGAGGGAAAAAAGAATGAGAAAGGAGAGAGAGAAAATAGAGAACGTGTTAAAGAAGAATATGCAAAAAGAAAACCAACAAAACAGAACTAAATGGGAAGACCCACCCTTTATTTCAGGTTACATTTGGTGTTAGCATTTTAGTAACCAGTTATTTTGGTGATGAGAAACCTCACACCAGTCTCACTGAAACCTCCTCAGGCACATGAGAATTCTACACTCTTCCTTCTGTTTCTGACTCGTCAAATACCCGCATCCACCTTTCGTTGGTCAATCGACTGACACCTGCCAGAAAGTGACCTAAGCAAAGTTCACTTCCACACCTGTCTCCCTCTTTCTGTCACCTTGCCCACCCCCAACCCCTCCAGCTACATTTTGATTGTCCATATCTGAAAAGTGAGGGACGTTTAACCTGAGTCCATCTCGTTTCGGCGCCCTGCAACAGGACAGGTATCAAAGCTCCAATGACACAGACGGCTGTTTTGGGTTGGATCATGCATTATTTACTCATTAGATTTAATCCTTTAAGCACCTTGAACCTGACACAAAATGCACAAAACAAGTGGAACCACTTGCAGCATAAAGTAATCACTCGTGAAGGTCACATACTTACCGAGAGGAAGTGACTTTGTTAAGAACAGCCTGCATATACTTGAATAGCCTCTGCTCGGGAACTGGGAGTGGATTCTAGATTGCTGATAATAATAGTTGTCCCAGGGATGTAACCAACTCCACGTGCTTACGTATTTCGCGGCAACGAATTTCACAACGTATGCCAATGATGATTAAGCTAATCCTGATCCTCAATGCCTATTTTTTTAGATTTAAACCGGAGGTGGCAGTGCTTTTTTTTACGAGGTCGAGTCGCGAGCTCGACATCAAGCATGCTCAGGAGCGGTCTGCCACTGGATCGAACTCGGGAACCCCCGTTCTCGAGCCTGGCGCTGATCTCACTGCGCCACCAGCCAAATGGTTATTTGGTTATCCTGACACATATAAACCCATTCACACTTAGTTGCTCTCACTCAGTCAAAATGTAACAGAGCTGATCAACAGGGAAGGAACTTCTAGTGGAAGAACTCAGTGTATCACATTCCCCCTGGATTATTCAACAGTACCAACAGCAACCTGGAACTCCAACATGGCTGGTCCCAAGCTCGGGCGTGAAAGGAGGAGAACTGGGCACGGGGCTAGCAAATCCATCTCGTAAAAACGCAGACCAACAGAAGCTCCAAAGACCTCATCCCTGGGAGAGGAAGGATGTTCACCCAGAAAACGTATGACGTTAAGTGGTGAAAGCCAAAAGTCCATGGAAGCCACAGGGCTCATTGACCCTCTGTCCTCTGGGACCACCACCATCCGACTGGCCCAGGACAGAGGATCTGGACCTGGTGAGCTGTTGTCGGTGGCCTGCGCCCCAGATGGGCTGATGTGGCTTGAGAAGAAGAAGAAGAACAGGAACCTGGAAAGACGTAAGCACCCAGGTATCATGGCTTATAAGCTCCAAAACATAAAACTAATTAAAAGAAAAACATGGAACTGAGAGTTGTGTGTCTACTTCACTCTTTAATGAGGTGAGCACTTATGACATGTTTGCACAATGAGGTATAGAAGCCATTCATGTATTTTTACATATAACCTGTAATGAATTATGTGAACAACAAAGAACGCTTAATCTGACAATATATTTACAATATTACTGAAATATTAAATACACACCACCAGCCACCTTCTCTTTCCTGACTAAGTCAAACACAGCTGGCTTCAGAATAGATTAAAGCATCACAAATCACTCAGCATTTCTGGGTTGGATGTTATTCAGGTTTTGACGACAGTAACCTCAGCAGAGCATGCCAATGTAAACGGGGTGGTTCTGTGACCAACACTCGCCTCGCGACACGGAAGCCGTAGCGGGTGGTCGCATTATAACCTCAACCCCGTGTCCACTAGAACCTCGCACCGCAGTCGGGCACCACACAGGCTCTGAGCATCACATTTCATCCACCGTGGAAAGGAAAACCGAAACAGCCCATCATCAACGTTGATAGTACTTGCAGTGATCCACATCTGAACGCTATTAAAAAAAACTCTGAAAATGCCAGAAATGTGAAACGAAAGGAAAAAAACTGGGAAAAACCCAGCAGTACAAAAATCAGCCGTACTTAGAGAAACAATCAACATCTTGGGTTTATGACTGTTCGTCAGAACGTTAACAGCATGACTCATATCTGTCTGACACAGTACAGTAACGGTTAGCCTAATCAGCGATCGGACTTCAATTCCCGCTGTGTCTGTAACCACAATCAGCGATCACTGGCACTACAAAGTGTATGCACTAACCACTACACCACCGTGTTGCCCCTGAAATCTCCCCTATCTATAACAATCAAAATTATATACTTCACTCATGTAAGCTGTTAACCTTCTCCACTCCAAGGAAAGCAGGCGAAGTTTCTCCGGTCTCTCCTCATAACTGAACTGCTCCAAGCCAGGAAAAATCCTGGTGAACCTACTCCACATCCTCACCATCATCATCATTCTGAGCTGTGTTGTATGACGTAGACGATCGTGGTCCTACCATGACCATGACTGTTCTTGACAAGTTTTTTTCTACAGAAGTAGTTTGCCGTTGCCTTTTTCTAAGCAGTGTTTTTACAAGACGGGTGACTCCAGCCATTATCAATACTCTTCAGAGATTGTCTGCCTGGTGTCAGTGGTCACATAACCAGGTCTTGTTATGCTCATACAACCATCCACCACCTGCTCCCATGGCTTCACATGACCCTGATCGGGGGGCTAAGCAGGTGCTACACCTTGCCCAAGGATGATCCACCGGCTGGCGGAGGGAAGGGGTGCCATACACCTCCTTTGGTAGAGACGTAGCTCCACCCTGCCACCTTCTCCAGTGCTACCAAATCCTTTCTTTACCCCAGTGCCCAGAATTGGACACAGATGAGCCCAGGTCTTTTGGCCAAGGAACTTTAGCCTCTGGCCAAGGTTTTATAAAGTTGTACCAGAAGCTCCATACTTCTGTATTCAATGCTCTGACTAAGGAAGGGTAGAGGAAAGGAATAGGCTCTCCAGCTCGTGTGCTTAAGAAGACCAGCATCCCATAAGCCTTCAGATGTAGAGGGAGAAAGTTGAGAAGGTACCAGCAGAAGATTAGTCCAAATCATGGGGTGGTTGAGAGGACTTCATGCAGGGTCTGAGACCGATGTTACAGAAGGAAAGGATGGCAATGCCGTTACAGAAGGATCTGAAGCAAGTTAGGGAGACGAGGATTGCTTCACACAGAAACGAGAGAGGAATTCCTGATGAATGGCGCAGGTCAGTGAGGCCAAGACTAACTTGCGAACACGGCCTGGCGTGTTGCCGAACACATTTCCACCGGTGTATGGTAGAGAGCATTCTGACCGGTTGTATCACCGTCAGATATGGAGGTTCCAATGCACAGGATCAGAAGAGGCTGCAGCCAGCTCCATCACAGGCATAAGACTCCCCACCACCAAGGGTACTTACCAAAGGCAGCACTTCAAGAAGGCACCATACATCATTAAGTACCCTCACCATCTGGACATGCCCCATTCTCATTACAGCCATCAGGGAAGAGGTACAGGAACCTGAAGACACATATCCAAGGTTTTAGAAACAGCTCCTTCCCCTCTACAATCAAGTTCTGAGAGGTCCATTAACCCATGAAGATCACCTCACTATCCTTCTTTTGTACTATTTATTTATTGTTATTGCTAATTATAACAATTTGTTTTATCTCTACGGTACCTGCTGCCACAAAACAACGAATTTTATAATGCACGGCAGTGACAATAAACCTGATTCTGATGGCAAACGCACGTGGGCAATGTTGGCAGGGTTGAGAGACCAGAGAAACATCCCCGTGGCTCTTCAGTGCAGCAAACTTTTCTGATGAAAGAGCTGTTCACCTTAGAATGAAAGCCTCCAGTTTCCTGGAATTTAGCTGGGCAGAGGCAAGGTGCACTTTACACTCACAGCAGCAGATGGATTACAAACTCTTGGAACCCAGTCACTGTTAGAAGGGTGTTTGGGATTGTTCTGGCCAGGCTTAGTCGAGCCTTTTAAACTTTTAAGCAAAATTTTGCACATCAAAAGGAAAGTTGGCAAAACCAGAGGGAGACAACATTGTCATGATTTACTGGCATTGCTTCAACCAGGCATACTTGAGTCAAGTCCCTACTTTTATCTTTAAAGCTGACAGCAATTAATCAACAAGGAATCACACACTTGGAATATCATGCTCAGCTCTGTTCATCTCATTATAGGAACCATATAGAAGCGTTAGAGAGGGTGCAGAGGAGATTTACCAGAATGCTGCCTAGATTAGAGAACATGTCTGATAAGAAAAGGTTGAGTGAGCTTGGGCTCTTTTCTTTGGAGCAATGGAGGATGAGAGGCAACTTGATGGAGGCGTAAAAGATAAGAGGCATAGATCAAGTGTTTAAGCGAGAGACTTCTCTGTGATGGAAATGGCGAATATAAGGAGGCATAATTTTAAGGTGATTGGAGGGAAGTATATGGGGGATGTCAAAAGGCAAGTTTTCTTACACAGAGAGTGGTGGATGTGTTGAACACTCTGCTGGGGCGCTGGCAGGAGCAGAAGAGTACATTAGATGCATTTAAGAAACTTTTAGATAGGCACATGGATGACAGAAAAATGGAGGGCTATGTAGGAAGGAAGTGCTAAATTGATGTTAGAGTAGGTTCAAATGTTGGCACAACATTATGGGCCGAAGGGCCTGTAGCACTCTGAAGTGTTCTATGTTCTCAAACTAGCTTCTCTAATCAAACGTTGCAGCAAAAATTCCTCATCCCAGGAATGCTTCCAATAAATCCCATCACTGCCCTCTCTAGGATCTTCACATCTGTCTCAACGTGTGGAGACCAGAAATGCACACAATACTTCCATTGAGTGTTCAGAAGCAGCCACACCTCCTGTGCTTCTGTTAATGAAACCTGGGACCCTAAATGCTTCACTTTCCGGTCTCTAAACACGACCTGCCACTTTGAAAATCCCACGCGGGGCTTCAAAATGTTCAAAGTTCAAAGTAAATTTATTATCAGAGTACATATATGTCATCATAGACAACCCTGAGATTCATCTTCTTGCAGGCGTACTCAGTAAATTGAAGAAATACAAGAGAATTAATGAAAGACCACACCCAACAGAATGGACAAACAATCTATGCGCAAAAGACAACAAACTGTGCTAATATAAAAAAGAAAAAAATTAATAATAGTGATAATTAATATATAAGCAATAAAAAATGAGAACATAAGACGAAGAGTCCTTGAAAGTGAGTCCATAGGTTGCGGGAACAGTTCAGTGATGGGGTGAGTGAGGGTGAGTGAAGTTAAACCCACTGGTTCAAGAACCTGATGGTTGAGGTGTAATAACTGTTCCTGAAGCTGGTGGCGTGAGTCTTGAGGCTCCTGTACCTTCTTCCTGATAGTAGCAGTGAGAAGAGAGCATGGCATGGATCCCTGATGATGGATGCTGCTTTCCTGCGACAGCGCTCCATGCAGATGATCTGAATTCCCAGGAGGGTTTTACCCTTAATCGACTGTCTTTTTGTAGGATTTTCCCATTCAAGGGCATTGGCGTTTCCATACCAGGTTGTGATGCAACCAGTCAATATACACTTCACCACACATCTATTGTGGTGCACATGGCTGGTGCTGATGGAGAATGTGGAGGAGATGTTGTTGCCAATCCAAACTGACTGGGGTCTTCAAGTGAGGAAATTGAGGATCCAATTGCACAAGGAGGTATTAAGGCCAAAGTCTTGAAGCTCATTGATCAGTTTCGAAAGGGTGGTGGTACTGAATGCCAAGCTGTAGTCGATAAAGAGAATCCTGATGTATGCACCTTTGCTGTTCCAGGGTTGAGTGAAGAGCCAATGAAATGGCATCTGTCATGGATCTGTTGTGCTGGTAGGCAAACTAGAGTGGATCCAAATTGCTTCTCAAATGGGAATTGACGTAAAATGAACTTTTCCATTTTCCTATCAGCTTCCGAACGTCCCGATTCCTTGCTGTTGGATTAGCATGTAGTTTTGTTATTTTTCTTGTGGTTTAACTTTCCTATGCCTTCTTGTATTTGTATTTAAAACTTATATATGTGCAACAGTTCAGAGAATTTTCCAGTAACTGTAGTATAGCTGATTCTGCATTTTTCTAGAAGCTTCTCAGTTTTTTCTGCAGCGAGTGTCACGTCACTTGAATCTATTTTGTAGGTTAATTGTTATCTTTGGAATGTTGTTTCTTTTCCAGTTGGAGTTTGGGTTTGTAGATGACTCTTTGTTCTTGGCTTCCTTTGTTGTTCTGCTCACTACTCTGTGACGGTTTGCTCTCCTCACTGAGTCTGAGGCTGTGGGCCTGCTCTGGGCTTCAAGACTATGGACCCACTTTTGTCCTGAACTCTGTTTGCACAATTTGTTTTGATTTTCTCTCTCTTTGCTCACTAGGCATTTCTTATTTTTTTTAAAAAATGGATTCTTTTGCATTTCTTATTTAGTGGCTGCCTGTAAGGAGACGAATCTCAAGGTTGTATAATGTTACATACTTTGATAATAAATGTACTTTAGTCATTGAACTTGATAACACTCAATAAAAAGATGATAAGTAACAGGTTTTATGCCTCAACTTTGACTCTGAAGAAGCTCCAGATCCAACACTGCTTTGCTTCTACAGGTGAGCCATGCAGCCTGGAACTTCTCTCTGAGTGACCAACTTTCATACGTACTAGCCTCGACAGTTCATTAGACAACTATGTGGCCTCAGGGTCAAGACCGAATGCCTGATCCCATCAAGAACATAAACTCTGTTTACTGTCATTCGTAATCATTAGCAAGACATAGGGTCAATACCAAATTTGCAAACCCCAAAATCAATTGGAAGTCTGGAAGTCAAAGCCCCATGGCCGAGCCCCAGGTTTGTAGATCTGCAAGTGCAGTGGGGAAGTTGAAGGCTTGTCCTGGGGTTGTAGGACTGAGTATGTGCTTGAGTGGAGATGGGACGGAGGGAAGGAGCTTGCTTTGCTACTATTGCTTTGTCACTTGTTGTCTGTTTCGTTGTGTTCTATGTTGTTCTGCCGAGCTTTGTGGGCAAGCTCTGTTGGTGCCGGAATGTGTGCCGACACTTGTGGGCTGCCCCCAGCACTTCCTTAGGTTGTGCTGGTTGTTAATGCAAATGATAGATTCCGCTGAATATTTATGACATACTCAAGTACTCTTGTGCACAGTTGCTGAATAATAGTTCAGGACAGGAAGCTAATTCCCATCCCTTTGATCGAGGGTGGAGAGACTAACATGATTATATCATTGCAAAGATTATAGACTGAACCTGTGAACTTTCATCACAGGTAAGGACATAACCCATTCATCACAGGTAACAGCTGAACCCATAACTCACCACAGGTAAGGTGCTCTCACCTCAGGTTAGAACTGAACTCCCAACCTTTCATATCCAACAACTGAACCATGACTTTTAACTAAGATAAAGGCTGAGGGGTGACCTTTCACTTCTGGTAAAGACCAACCCCAAGAAGGCTTTGGAGAATTTTGTGGCTTAGCTCTTGAAATAAATTAAATTGCTGACAGTGAGCAAGGCTATCTGCATTTATTTGATTACTTATTTAGCTCTTGAAATGGATGAAATTGCTGATGTGAGCAGGGCTATCGCAGTTATTTGATTATTTAGTTTTTTTATTGAGATGTAGTGCGGAACAGACCCTTCTGGCCTTTCAAGCCACGCTGCTCAGCAACCCCCAATTTAATCCTAGCATAATCATAGGAGAATTCACAATGACCAATTAACTTCCCATCCAATACATCTCTGGACTGTGGGAGGAAACAGGAACACATGGAGGAAATCTATACAAGCTGCAGGAAGAACATACAAACCCCTTTTGCACCAAGTTATATATAAAAAGTTTGTGAATATTACTGGAAGTATAAAGCTAACACCTCAGTACCAGCTGGTGCAACACAAATTCTATTACACAATTCCTTTATGACCAACGTAGTGATGTTATTTAAATAGCAAGCATTTCCTGGTGATGTCTATAAATTCACAAGAAAACAATATTTAATTTATTACTGTATGACAAAAACAACTGTAGTAGCTATGGGTGGAAACTATTTGAGCACAATCTAAAACACGCATGGGAAACAAGATCATTAACAAAGATTTTAAAATGAGTAAAATAGAGATCAGCTTGCGTGTAAGTTGTTTGTTTTAACTTCTATTCCGCCTCCAGATAGATGTGTAAAGGATTCATTCTAAGTCCTTTAAAATGTATCTGTCCACATAGAGTTGATCATTTGCCAACCTCGCTGGCAAAAATAACAAACACAAGAGATTCTGCAGATACTGGAAATCTTGAGCAACCCACACCAAACGCTGGAGGAACTCAGCTGGCCAGGCAGCATCTATGGAAAAGTGTGAACAGTCGACATTTTGGACTGAGACCCTTCTTCAGGACTGGAAACATAGAGGTCAGTGTGAGAAGGTGGTGGGAGGAGCGGGACAAAGAACTACAAGGTGGCAGGTGATAGGTGAAATCAGGAGAAGGGGAGAGAGTGAAGTAAAAAGCTGGGAAGTGATTGGTGAAAGGGATAAAGGGTTGGAGGAGGAGGAATCTGATAGGAGAAGATAGAAGACCACAGAAGAAAGGGAAGGGGGAGGAGCACCAGAGGGAGGTGATGGGCAGGTAAGGAGATGAGGTGAGAGAGGAAAACAGGAATGGGAAATGACAAAGTGGTGGTGGTGGGGGGGGGGGGTTGGAGTCGCAATTACCAGAGGTTCAAGAAATCGATGTTCATGCCATCAGGTTGGAGGCTACCCAGACAGAATAAAAGGCGTCGTTCCTCCAACCTGAGTGTGTCCTCGTCGCGGCAGCAGAGGAGGCCATGGACTGACACGTCAGGATAAGAATGGGAAGTGGAATTGAAATAGGCGGCTACAGGGAGATCCTGCTTTTGTGGTAGATGGAGCATAGGTGCTCGGCAAAGAGGTCTCCCAATCTACGTCAGGTCTCCCTGATGTATAGGAGGCCACACCATCAGTGTTCTATGAAGGGTCTCAACCCAAAATGTCGACCATTTCTCTCCCTAGATGCCATCCGACATGCTGAGTTCTTCTGTCGTTCTTTGTGTTTGGTAACCATGTCACTCTCACAGGTCAAATAACATGCAAAGTTAAGCTTAAACCTATTACTTCTTTAAAAAAAACAAGAGCTTTATAATTAATCTTAAATGCAAGAGGTTTACAGTGCTGGAAATCCAGAGCAACAAATACAAAATGCTGGAGAAACTCAGCAGGTCAGGCAGCATCCATGGAGAGGAATAAACAATCAACATTTCGGGCTGAGACCCTTCATCGGTACTGGAAAGGAAGGGGGCAAAGCCAGAATAAGAAAGTGGTGGAGCGGAAGCAGTACCAGCTGGCACGTGATAGGTGAAACGAGGGAGGAGGAAGGTAGGAGCTTCTACAAATGCTTCTTGCTTCCATTTTCTTATTTTGTCATTAAAATGGAAGTTCCTCTGATCAGGAACGTCACTGTTCAATTCAACATTTCCTATTAATTTGCAGGACGTGGGAACAAGCTCTTGTGGTACTCATTTCCTAAGGCTTCAATTAACCTCACAAAGAATGCTTTCATTCACTGAGTGCATGGACTGGCACATCTGCAAATGTATTCTTTTTGCTTCAGAGCCACAAGTTTGCAGAGTTATGCCTCATCTTGGAAGGATAAATCATTGGTGCAAGAGACTAACGTCTTCTGACAATGATAGAACACTGAGCAGTACGATACAGACCCTTCAGCCATAGTGTTGTGCCACCATTTAATATACTTCACAATCAATCTAATCCTTCCCTCCTACACAGACCATTACCCTCCATTTTTCTTTCATCTGTATGCCTCTCTAAGAGTCTCTTAAATGTCCTGAATGTACCACTAATCTTAATCTAATCTCCTGATTCTAATGTCCCTAACCTAATGAAACATAATCTAATACCCGATATATAGCCGCGAATCTAATGAACCTTAATCGAATGCCCCGATCTAACAAACCCTGACCTAATACCCCTAATCTAATGCCCCTAATATAACGAACCATAATCTAATGCCCCTGATCTAATACCCTTAATCGAATGCCCCTGATCTAATACCCCAATTCTAATGCCCCTGCTCTGATGTCCATAATGTACTACAATCTCAGCAGTGCATTCCAGGCACCTACCACTCTCTGCGTAAAATCCCTACCTCTGCCCGCCTCCGCTAAACTTTCCATTACTCACCTTAAAAGACTGACGTGGCATCAATATGATGAAATGAAGGGTTTGATGGTCGGGGGAAAGATACCACAAAAGCACAGCTCCAACATTTCCTGCAATTAACCCGGATGAAAGTTATCCATAACAGCTTTGTGATCTTTGTTGCATTAACCTCGAATTCCTCAGTTGTTAACTAATTTCCAATCTTCTCGCTGCTGCCATCTGGCAGGAGGTACAAGAACCTTGGGTCCCACACCACCAGGTTCAGGAACAGTTATTACCCCTCAAACATTAGGCTCCTGCACCAGCATGGATAACTTCAATCACCTCATTGCTGAGCATAGCCAATGGCCTCACTTTCAAAGACTCTACAACTCATGTTCTCAGAATTTTTATTTACTGTTATTATTATTATTATTATTATTATTATTATTATTATTGATGTATTTTTATTTTTTCTCAGCTCAAGCTGAGGTACAGACAGAGCCAAGCACACTCATTTCTCAATTGCTCGGAACTTTCAGACTATTCTAGTGGTGTTTAGCATTGGGGCTTTCTGGAAATCTACATAGTTATTACTATTTGATTTTTTTTGTATTTGCATCGTTTGTCTTCTTTTGTGTATTGATTGTTTGACAGTGTGTGTAGTTTTTTTTATTGATTTTGTTTTATTCCTCTGTTCTACTGTGAATGCCCACAGGAAAATGAACCTCAAGGTTATATATGGTGAGATATAGGTATTTTGATGATAAATTTACTCTGAACTTTGAAGTCCTGGCAGCCAGTGATAGCATGAGCAACCAATCATGTAGAAGGTTTATGATGGATGGAAAACTATGGCAACAAAGAAAGTCCGGTTGTAGTAAATGGTTTAAGCATGATAGAGAAATAGATGAGGCAACTGTGAGATTAATTTAGAAATAACACAGATTATTTTAAAAACAAAATGTGTTACTTGTAAAATGGACAGAATTTTGGAAGAATTATCTCTGAAAATCCACAAATATGCAATTATTTAATGTACTGAGAGGTTGTTAGGCAAGAAACATCACTGTGCACTTGAACCTTGTGAAACAAGAGGTACCACTTCCAGGAAATGTTCATATAAGAGCAATTTTCTTTGTAGGCTCAACCTACTCCATCAACGGGACAACTGTCCCCACCATTGATATCTCCAGTAGGTGGTGCCTCCAGAAGAGGGTATCTATCATTAAAGACCCTCACTATCCAGGACATGACCTCTTCTCATTACAGGAGCCTGAAGATCCACACTCAATTATACAGAAACAGCTTCTTCCCCTCCGCCAATAGATGTCTCAACTGACCATGAACACTATCTTATTATTCCTTTTATGTGCACTGTTTATTTTAGCAATTTATAGCAATTTTATGCCTTTGCACAGTACTGCTGCCGCAAACATACAAATTCGATGATAATAAATCTGATTCTTGTCAGCAGTGAGCTGCTAGTTTCATTGGGAAACAATGATGAATATTGACAGATTTGGCATTAGTACAGCCCCAAAGCCTGGACAAATGGATGACAAGAATAAACATAAACACTGCCCTTATAAAAAGCTCCACTTTTGAGAATGAAAAGGAAGATATCTGCAAAATTCATCTGGTGCCACAACAACAACCTCTCACGCAATGTCAGCAAGACCAAGGAGCTGATTATGGACTTCAGGAGAAAACCAGAGGTTCACAAGTCAATCCTCATCGGAAGATAAGAGGTGAAGATAGTCAACAACTTTAAATACTTTGGTGTTATCCTTTCCGAGGGCCTGTCCTGGGCCCAGCACATACAGTAAGTATAATTATGGGGAAAAAAAAGCCCGGCAGCACCTCTTACTTTCTTAGAAGTTTGCAAAGATTTGGTATGACTTCTAAAAATTTTTATAGACATCCATAGATGTGTGATGAAGAGTATATTAACTGGTTGTATCATGGCCTGGTACGGAAACACCAATGACCTTGAAATCCAGAAAATCCTACAAAAAATAGTGGATATGGCCCAGTCCATCACAGGTAAAGCCCTCCCCACCATTGAGCACATCAGCACAGAGCACTGTCACAGGAAAGCAACATCCATCATCAGGAACACCCACTACCCAGGTCATGCTCTCTTCTTGCTATTGCCATCAGGAAAGTGGTACAGGAGCCTTAGGATGCCTCTCAGCCATCACCTCTTGAACCAATGGGGGTAACTTCACTCGCCCCATCACTGAATTGTTCCCACAAACTACGGACTTTTAAGGACTCTTCATCTCATGCTCTTGATATTTATTATTATTATTTCTGCTTTTCTTTTGTATTTGCACAGGTGTTGCCTTTTGTACGATAGTTGTTTGTCCATCCTGTCGGGTGAGGTCTTTCATTGATTCTATTATGCTTCTTGGATTTCCTGAGTATAGCTGCAAGAAAACAAATCCCAGGATTGTATCTGCTGACATATATGTGACGGCATCCGTTAGTCTCGCGAGACCATGGATCTGCGCCTGAAAAATCTTGCTTCAGTCCTCTCCAGGGCGCAGGCCTGGGCAAGGTTGTATGGGAGACTAGCAGTTGCCCATGCAGCAAGTTTCCCCTCTCCACGGCACCGATGTTGTCCAAGGGAAGGGCAAGGACCGATACAGCTTGGCACCAGTGACGTCGCAGGAGTTGCCAGAACGAGGTTGAAGGCAACGTCGGACTGCCTTAGGGACTCCAGCTCCGGATTTGTCCTCAGGGTTTACTCCCAAAGCCTTTCCCATGAGTGGGTATGGCCACAAGGCAGCGGAGGTTTGAAATCAGAGTTTTCCCTCTCTTAGATGGACTGCCTTCTCAGGCTGACGAGTTCCATCTACGCGAAGCACTGGCCTTAAGGCGCCAGGACCCGCCTTCACCCCTTCTCCTGTCAGTAGAGACAATTCCACCAGTTTTAGAGGCTAAGCCACGAGAAGGCCAGGAGTTGGACTTGGTTGTCAGAGACTATTTGAGGTGCATGCCGTGAGGAGCACTTTTAGGTATTGGGAGCTTGTCCCCACTACCACCCCTCGGCTTGACAACCTTGGAGATATATGGATTTTGATAATATATTTACTTTTGAACTTGACCTTTAAGAATGGGAGCAAAGAGCTTGTAGTAAAGAAAGGTGGATAGTGGTGTTCTATTAGCACCAGTGTGGGGACCACCTTTGCTCTCAACTTACGTGAACCATTTTGACTCCAGGATCAAAAAAATACTATCTCTAAATTTGCTAGGGAAATGGGCTGGGAATGTGTTGGAGGGAAGTCAGGGGGAATGGGAGGGGTAGGAGTCTGGGGGTGAAAGGGATAGTGAAGGGTGAAGGGGGAGTTGGGAGGGAGAGGGTTTTGGGGAAGAGTCTGGGGAAATGGGGAGAGTTGGAGAGTGAAGGGAGAGGGAGTGACGGGGTTTAGAGAGGGAGAGGGGAAAGTGGGTAAAGTTTCAGTCCAAACCGAGGAAAACCACAACACATTACAAGAGAATGTTAGTAAACTTGCAGAATGGACAAATAATTGAAAAAAAAGTTCAAAATAGATAAATACTTGAAAGAACAGAGAACTTGCTTATGTCTTGGCAGGTGCCAGTGCAGGTGGGGTGAAGGGACTAAAGGATCTCTGAGTACAAACATAGCAAATCTAAACTTTTAAAAAATGCAAACCAATCTCTAGGGTTGATTAACAGACAGACAGCACAAAAAAGTCACTGAGTTACGCTGAAGCCATATTAAACTAAACCACGCACAGCTCTGTGTACAGGCCTGGTTGCCACATTACAATGAGGAATGGCGGCTCTGGTGAAGGTACAGAGATCGTTAACAACCATGATAACCCAAAATATAAGGGATGTACAGTACATTTCAGAAAAGGAATACTGTAGCGTCTCTGTTCTCCTGAGAAAAGGCAGCTGAACTATGAGAGATGCTGATAGAGTAGTTGCAGAGGGTCGATCCACTTGTGGGTGAGCAAAACCAGAAGCTGTCAAGATGGGAAGTTCACCAAAAAAAAATCCAACTGGGAATCTGAAAAAACACTCTACCCATATAGAATGTGGAACTTTCTCCCACAGGTAGCGGTTGAAACAAATGATACAGATATATTTAGGGGGAGGTTGGACGAGCATAGGATGGAGAAAGGGGAAAAAAAAGAACCATACTGTTCGATTCAGGTAAGGAAAACCAGGAGAAGATTTGAATGAAGCAGGCACACAAGCGGATTGGGCCAAAGGATCATACACCCAACAAAACCCAACGATCTGATAAAATTGTACCTTCAAAATATTAAAAGATTATGTATAATACTCACAGGTTCCCAGCTGCCAAGAATTAAGACTAAGATCTTTAGATTAGAGCATAAGAACGAATAAATTCAAAATTCAAAGCATCTGCATCTTCCGATAGAATAAAAACTCACCACTGCTGTCAAAGTTAACGTTTCTAAGGTATGTGCGCTTTCAGTGAATTACTACTCATGATTTACTGAAGTAGTTTTCCCCACACACACTTGGCAGTCTATCTTTTTGTTTGTTGTGAATACAAGGTTAATTTCTGTACACAGGCTGAGATGCGGGTTATCGTAGGTAGTGTCGCGCTGGGTGCCGTGCATCTCCTGGCAAAAGGCAGTAAGGGTTCTGAAGAAACGACATAGACCATAGAATGGTGGAGCATAGCACAGGCACTTCAACCCACGATGTGTTGACCCTTAACCAACTCCAAAATCAATTTAATGCTTCCCGTCTATCATCCGTGTGCCTATCTAAGAGTCTTTTAAATCTCCCTATGGTGGTCGTACCCCTGGCTGTGTATTCCACACATCCACCACTCACTGTGTAACAAATCTACCTCTGACATCCCCCCTATACTTTCCTCCAATCACCTTAAAATTATGCCCCCTTGCTTTAGCCATTTCCACGCTGGAAAAAAAGCCCCAGACTGTCCATTCTATCTATGCCTCTTATCATCTTGTACACCTCACAACTGTCTTTGTCCAAAGGGAAAATCCCTAACTTGCTCAACCGTTCCTCACAATTCATGCTCTCTAATCTAGGCAGCATCCTGGTGAACCTCCTCACCAAAGTTTCCCGCTGCTTCTGAGGCGACCAGAACTGAACACAATAATCCAAGTGTGTTCTAGCCTTACGGAGCGGCGACAGTACCCTGCGGCTCTTGAACTCAATTTAATTCATTGATCTTAAAGTTTCTCAATTGCTAAATTGGGATCTAAACTTCAATTTTGGCTGGATACTAGGATATCAATTAATCATTAGACTGTCACGAGAAGGAAGTGTCATGAAGGTTAAGTAGAAAATTGCAGTCAGTGCTGCAGGGCTACCAAGCCTCTAATCTATGTATTTATTTCCTATAATCAGCCTCCTGACTGATTTGATTTGCAGTGTTGCCCAAAGGCATTGAAGGGATTATGGCCCAGCAGTCGCTCCCGTGTGGCCAGGATTATCCATGCAGCCTCGAGCACTTGGTGCGTTGAAGGCAGATCGCGTCAGTGAGCCTGCTTTCACTAATATTGCTGGAGTGCTGCCAATTCATCGGCAAGCAAAGGCAGGCAAGACAAAAGCATCAGAGGAAATGAGGCAGATAATTACCTGGAAAATGCCACGTCAGGTAGATCATGAAGACAGATAGAATCTCTCAACAAAACAGATCAATTATAAAATAACACGCACAATATGCTGGAGGATCTCAGCAGGTCAGACAGCATATATGGAGAGGAATAAACAGGCGACATTTAGGGCCAAGACCCTTCATCAGGTTGAAGTTCTGACATAATCCTGATGAAGGGTTTCAGCTCAGAATGATGACAATATATTCCTCTCCATAGATGCTGCCTGACCTGATGAGTTCCTGCTCCATTTTGTGAGTATTATTCTAGATTTCCAGTACCTGCACAATTTTAAAAGCAAACACGAGGAAATCTGCAGATGCTGGAAATTCAAGCAACACACACAAAATGCTGGTGGAACGCAACAGGCCAGGCAGCATCTATAGGGAGAAGCACTGTCGACGTTTTGGGCCGAGACCCTTCGTCAGGACTAACTGAAAGGAAAGATAGTAAGAGATTTGAAAGTAGGAGGGGGAGGGGGAAATGCAAAATGATAGGAGTAGACCGGAGGGGGTGGGGTGAAGCTGAGAGCCGGAAAGGTGATTGGCAAAAGGGATACAGAGCTGGAGAAGGGAAAGGATCATGGGACAGTAGGCCCAGGGAGAAAGAAAGGAGGGGGGGGAGCACCAGAGGGAGATGGAGAACAGGTAGAGTGAATGGCAGGAAGAGAAAAAAAAGGAGGGGAGGAATAATAAATAAGGGATGGGGTAAGAAGGGGAGGAGGGGCATTAACAGAAGTTAGAGAAGTCAATGTTCATGTCCTCAGGTTGGGGGCTACCCAGATGGAATATAAGGTGTTGTTCCTCCAACCTGAGTGTGGCTTCATCTTGACAGTAGAGGAGGCCATGGATAGACATATCAGAATGGGAATGGGATGTGGAATTAAAATGTGTGGCCACTGGGAGATCCTGCTTTCTCTGGCGGACAGAGTGTAGGTGTTCAGCAAAACAGTCTCCCAGTCTGCGTTGAGTCTCACCAATATATAAAAGGCCACACTGGGAGCACCGGACGCAGTATACCACACCAGCCGACTCACAGGTGAAGTGTCGCCTCACCTGGAAGGACTGGGAGACCGTTTCACTGAACACCTACGCTCTGTCTGCCAGAGAAAGCAGGATCTCCCAGTGGCCGCACATTTTAATTCCACATCCCATTCCCATTCTGATATGTCTATCCATGGCCTCCTCTACTGTCAAGATGAAGCCACACTCAGGTTGGCAGAACAACACCTGATATTCCGTCTGGGTAGCCTCCAACCTGGGCATGAACATTGACTTCTCTAACTCCCGTAAATGCCCCTCCTCCCTTTCTTACCCCATCCCTGATATATTTAGTTTCTCCCCCCTTCCTTTTTTCTCTCTCTCTGCCCATCACTCTTTGCCTGTTCTCCATCTCCCTCTGGTGCTCCCCTCCCCCTTTCTTTCTCCCTAGGCCTCCCGTCCCATGATCCTTTCCCTTCTCCAGCTCTGTATCCCTTTTGCCAATCACCTTTCCAGCTCTTAGCTTCATCCCACCCCCTTCTGTCTTCTCCTATCATTTTGGATTTCCCCCTCCCCTTCGTACTTTCAAATCTCTTACTATCTTTCCTTTCAGTTAGTCCTGACGAAGGGTCTCGGCCTGAAACGTCGACAGTGCTTCTCCCTATAGATGCTGCCTGGCCTGTTGCGTTCCACCAGTATTTTGTGTGTGTTACCTGCACAATCTATTGTATTTATGATAAATTGGAAAGCCTTTGATTTAAAAATAAAGTTTAAATGTAACCTTGTATGTTATTTGGCAACTTGTTATAAAGGGCACATCTCCTCTTTACGAAGTTGTTCTCAACAAGCAACCAACCAAAAGTTTTAAAAAAGTGTTGCTTTAAATTCAACATTCAATAGGTTCCTTCCTGCTACCGTTCCAGAGGGAGGTCTCAGCATCAGGAGAAGATAATTAAGTTGTTAGCAACCGACCTGTGGTGTTTCCAGCAGCAACTGCCTGAGTAATCAACTGCACATATTTCAAAATTTAGTCAAAATGCTCTGGGTCTTGTGTTGAGGAAGGAACAAATACCCCAGATGATTTAAAAACTGACGAGAAGTCTGATTGCTTTTCTAAACATGCCACTGACCAGTATAGTGTTACTCCAAACAGTCTTTGTCATTAACTAAACATTACAATGCAGACTATGTGACTAGGTAACAGACCTTGTAAGGCTGTAAAGGAGATTGAAGGATACCATAAATGCTAAGTAAATACTGTTTCACTATTCCCTCTTCCTTTCCATTCTTGATGAAGGGTCTTGGCCCGAAATGTCGACTGTTTATTCCTTTCCACGAGTTCTTCCAGAATTTTGTGTGTTACTCTGTTTTTTATGTATTGATAAACATTTTATTCCATATCTGTACTTTAAACTCTATTTTTATAAAATTCTTAATTCTTTACAATTATTTATTTATTGACATACAGCACTGAATAGGCCCTCCATGCCGCCCAGCAATCCCCAATTTAACCCTGCCTAATCACAGGACAATTTACAAAGACCAATTACCCTGCCAACCGGTGTGTCTTTCTGTGGGAGGAAACTGTAGCACCCGGAGGAAACCCACACAGTCATGGGGCGAGCATACAAACGTCTTACAGACAGCAGCAGAAATTCAACCCGAGGTGCGGCTACAGTAAAGCGTTGTGCTAGCCATTATTAATCAAGTACCCGCACCCCGACCAACACACCACAGCAAATTCCTAATACATGTACATGTATATGCAAATATCATTGCTCCTTGAAAAATACAAGTGGTTACTTCCTAATAAAGTGTTTGGTTATACCGCATTTAAGGCAGAGATGATAGGTTCTTGATTGGTAAGGAGGTTAAGTGTTATGTAGCGCAGTAGCACGACGGTTAGCGCGATGCTATTACAGCTCGGGGCAGCAGAGTTCAGGGTTCAATTCCAAAGCTGTGTGTAAGAAGGAACGCAGCAGGCCAGGCAGCATCTATAGAAAAAAGCACGGTTGACATTTCGGGCCGAAACCCTCCTGCCGTTGACTGTGCCTTTTTCCGTAGGTGCTGCCTGGCCTGCTGAGTTCCTCCAGCACTTTGTGTGTGTTGCTCAGATTTCCAGCATCTGCAGCTTTTCTCTTGACCGTGTGTAAGAAGCTTGTACATCTTTGTCGTGAGTGAGTGGGTTTCCTCTGGGTGCTCTGGTTCCTCCCCCACAGGTTGGTGGGTGAACTGACCACCGTGAATTCCCTGGAGTATGTAGGTGTGTAGTAGAATCTGGGGGAGAGTTGATGAGGACGTGGAAAGAGTAGAATGGAATTAGTGCAGGCTCAGTTTGTATGGGATGTTGGTATGGAATCAATGGGCTAAGGGGCCTGTTTCTGTACTTTATTTATTTATTGCGATACAGCGTGAAATGGGCCATTCCATCCCTTCAAACCACGCTGCTCAGTAAACTCCCGATTTATTCCTAGCCTAATCACGGGACAATTTACAATGACCAATTAACCTACTTACCGGTACATCTTTGAACTGTGGGAGGAAACCGGAGCACCCAGAAGAAACCCACATGGTCACAGGGAGAAGGTACAAACTTCTTACGGACAGTGGTGGGGATTGAACCCGGGTCGGAGGGTTGTGCTAACCACCGTGACAGCATGCCGCCCCAGTATGGTACTCTGTGGCTGTATTATTTAAGAACATAGAACAGCACTGTACAGCCCTTCAGTCCACAACGTCGTGCCAACCCTTTAGCCTGCACCAAGGTTCAGTCTGTCTGTGTGCTTTCAATAACATTTGCACATGTCTGAAAATCAAAACCAGAAATTAGAGAATAATTAAGTAACCTGGAATACCAACTATCACTTCTTTAATAGGCAGTGAAGACATGGATAGTTTCATGGATATCCACTTGGTATGGATAGCCACCTTTCTTATATCCACTCCAATGTCATCACTTTAGTTCAGGAGTTCTCATCCTGGGGTCCACAGACTCCTCAGTTAATGGTAGGAGTCCATGGCATAAAACAGGTTGGAAATTCCTGGTTTAGATGGATCTACATTCTATGTTCTATCTCTTTGCACTTCCTGTGTCATTTCCATTTCTTATTGTCAGTCCCTCACCTCATCGACAAGGTGACACTAGTTATTTGTGGAACATTTCAAAGGGTTGCTGTAGGGAAGTCTTGCCTATTAGTGAACGACTGAAGGACCATTGGGGCAACAGATACTGCCTATGATCTGGACCTCAGAGTTCACGGAAGGGGGGGGGGGAAGAGAAACAAGTGCTTTCAGGAGTCAATATCAAAATATCTGTGTTATCATATACTACCTTGTTTTATTTTCTTGATGGCATCCACAGAAAGATAAAGAAATACAATCGAATTTATAAAAATCCAGACACAAGACTGACAAACAATCAATGTGAAAAGAAGACAAATTGGGAGGGAAAGAGAGAGAGACAGGAGAGGGGGTAGAGGGAGAGGGGGAGAGAGGGGGGGGGTAGAGGGAAAGAGAGAGAGACGGGAGAGGGGGGTAGAGGGAGAGGGGGAGAGAAGGGGGTAGAGGGAGAGGGAGAGGGGGAATAGAATTGACTTTATTACTTACAACCTTCATATACATGAGGAGTAAAAATCTTTACGTTACATCTTTGTCTAAATGTACAATGTGAGGGGGTTGTGAGAAGTGAAGGGAGAGATGAGGAGAGGTAGAGGGAGGGGGTAGAGGGAGGGGGAGAGGGAGGGGGAGAGGGAGGGGGAGAGGGAGGGGGGAGAGGGAGGGGGAGAGGGAGAAGGGTGGGGGAGGGGGAGAGGGAGGAGGGTGAGGGAGGAGGGAGAGGGAGGGGGGAGAGGGAGGGGGGGAGAGGGAGGGGGAGAGGGAGGGGGGAGAGGGAGGGGGGGAGAGGGAGGGGGGAGAGGGAGGAGGGTGAGGGAGGAGGGTGAGGGAGGAGGGTGAGGGAGGAGGAAGAGGGAGGGGAGAGGGGAGAGCTGTAGGTTGGGAGGCAAGTTTCAAGTTCGAGCTGTCAGGAAAGTTTGAGGTAAATTCATAGGAGTGGAATCAGCATGGGGAGGCTGATTGAGCTCAGGCTTTTCTCTGTAGAGTGAAGGAAGATGTGAGACAACTTGACAATGGTGTTTAATGTTATGAGAGATAAAGATAGGGTGGGCAGCAGCTCCATTTTCCTAGGGCAGCAATGGCCAATATCCAAGGAGATCGGTTTAAGGTGAGCAGTGGAAAGTTTAGGGGAGATGTCAGAGGTAGATTTTTTTTTTTTACGCAGAGAGTGATAAGTGTCTGGAATACACCTTTACTGGGTGATACATTGGGGACATTTAAGAAACTATTCCAGACACATGGATGAACGAGAAATGGAGGACTACAGGATCTGTTGGTCAGCACAGCGTTGCGGGTCAAAGGGCTCATACAGGTCCACATTCTATGTTCTTCATACATGGCATAGTCTGGAAGTCAGCAGCAGACTGCGTAATGGTGCTGCTAGTTAGCTATCTACTACCAATCTCCAGACCGTACCTCAACCTCTTTGGATTGGTAAATGCAGCACCTTGTTGCATTGATCAAGATAGCACACAAGACAAAGGAGGTTTCACTGTGGTACACTCCACAACTCCTGAGGCAATTATCTGGCTTCAACAGCTAAGCATAAGATTAAACTTCAATGGCAGCAGCACAGTTACACCAGATAGGTACGTGGAGAAGACAGTGAGATGAGTGTAACCGTGGGTTACACATGAGGCCGGCATTCTGTCCTCTCATCTGCAAGTGTGGATGAACACAAGTGCTAGCCATTATATGTGTAACGTGAGATTTTAAACCTAGCTACTCTTGCCCAGGAGTCCAATTGCTAATCCACTCCAAAAAAATATTAATAAACTATCCAAACAGAAGCACGCAAAACTTAGGAAACCTTTCAGTAAACATAAGTGATTTAGGTGCTGGGGGAATCTGATGGTGTACGCACGAATTATCTAAGTACCTAAGGAATCTTTATGGGAACTCTAATTATTAAAGTATGTTATGACTTGAAAGATAATGATTATGGGTCAGATTAATCTGAAATGAATGTTACAATGGAAATACTAACTCACTCCTTAGTCACATTAAAGTCAACATTTTCTCCGGCTGCTTGGGGCTATGTCACTGTTAAGAAATTGGAGAAGAGGGGTAAATTAATAGGGAATGGCCCAAGGGCTCACTTGAAAGGAGATTAAAGGCTTTCTGAAGCCAATTTCTCTTTATGTACAGACACCTCCTGTATCATCTGATTTGGACAATTATCTTACTTTCCTTTGCTCTCCCTGTTTGGAACACTTTCAAAAGAGCATAGCTGACATTACAGCCTGACACTAAGGTTGCGTGCAGAGACTACAGGCTTCTGAAGGGAGAATTCCATAAATGCTTTGCAACAAAATCTGCTGTAAAACACAAAAACAAAATGGTAGTGTCTTTGGAGGCACTTTCTGGCAGATATCCAGAAAGATGTAAAGCACTGCAAGGTTGCTTCAACATTACAGAAGTAACAGGATACCAACAGTTGAATACTTCTACTGTAGAGTGAAGCTATTTAAAGAATGCTTACTAATTGAAGTGCACCTTTCTTAAATGATCAACAAATCAGTGAGCCTTGCATTTGTACTCTCCTTCATCCCCCTTAAAGCCAATGAACAACTTTCAATACTCCCACAAACAACATTGTGTTAGTACGTTTAGTACTAGAACTAGTGGTCACTTCATTAATAACAGGAATGAACCCAGTATGGTCTTCTGCTACTGTACCCATCTACTTCAATGTTTGACGTGTTATGCATTCAGAGATGCTCTTCTGCACACCACTGTTGAAACACATGATTATTTGAGTTACTGTCGCCTTCCTGTCAGCTTGAACCAGTCTGGCTATTCTCCTCTGACCTCCCTCATTGGCAAGGTGCTTTTGCCCACAGAACTGCCATTCACAGACTTTTGTTTTTGCACCATTCTCTGCAAACTCTAGAGATTGTTATGCATGAAAATTTCAGGACATCAGGAGTTTCTGAGATACTCAAACCACCCCAACTGGCACCAACAATCGTTCCACGGCCAAAGTCACTTGGATCACATTTCTTCCCCATTCCGATTATTGGTCTGAACAGAACCTCTTGACCATGTGAGGCTTTATAAGGCACTGGTGAGGCCTCACCTTGAGTATTGTGAACAGTTTTGGGTTCCTCATCTTAGAAAAGATGTGCTGGCTTTGGAGAGGGTCCAGAGGAGGTTCACAAGGATGATTCCAGAAATGAAAGGGTTATCATATGAGGAATATTTGATGGCTCTGGGTCTGTACTCGTAATTCAGAAGGATGAGAGGGATCTCATTGAAACCTTTTGAATGTTGAAAGGCCAAGACAGAGTAGATGTGGAAAGGATGTTTCCCATGGTGGGAGAGTCTAGGGCAAGAGGGCACAGCCTCAGGATAGAGAGGCACCCTTTCAAAACAGAGATGTGGAGAAATTTCTTTAGCCAAAGGGTGGAGAATTTGTGGAATTTGTTGCCACCTGCAGCTGTGGTGGCCAGGTCGTTGAGTGTATTTAAGGCAGAGATTGATAAGTTCTTGATTGGGCATGGCATCAAAGGTTATGGGGAGAAGGCGGGGAACTGGGGTTGAGAAGGAGATAGAAAAAAGGATCAGCCATGATTGAATGGTGGAACAGACTCGATGGGCCAGATGGCCTAAATCTGCTCCTATTTCTTATGGCCTATGATCTTATGTCCTCATGCTTGTAGGCATTGAGTTGCTGCCACATGTCTGGTTGATTAGATATTTCATTAATGAGCAGATGTACCTAATAAAGTGGCCACTGGATGAAGAACACAGTCAGCCCAGGAGCAGGCCTTTCTGCAGAGAATGTTGTGCCAAACTGATTAGTAATCAAATGTCCAACTAAATGCCTACACAATGTCCGTGCCTTTCCATTTTCTGCAAATCCTTAAACCTACCTAAGAACTTATTCAATGCCCCTTTTGTATATGCCTCCTCCACCACCTCAGGCATGGTATCAATCACTCCTGTGTAAAAACCTTGCCCTGCACATCACATTTGGACTTTCCCCTCTCTCTTTAGATGCATTCCTTCTGATGTCAGGGATTTCAACCCTGAGGAAAGGGTACTGGCTGTCTACTCTATGTCTCTGTTAATCTTATAAACCTCTATCAGATCTCTCTTCAGCCTCTGCTGCTCCAGAGAAAACAACCCAAGGTTGTCCAACATTTCCTTACGGCTCATGCCCTCTAATCCAAAGTACATCCTGTTCTGGGAGGGTAAATAACGGCCAAATACTGGGGTCCATTATGGTTTTATACATTATTATAGCATACTCGACTCTGAGAGGGCAAATGGGACCAAGATTTGCCGCCTACTCCTTTTCTTCTGCTCTCAAACAGCAGCCAAGGTGGAGAGGGTGAAGAGCAGGCTCAGTGGAATGTTGCTGGGCCTAGGAAGTTAGGATTGGAACTGCTGTAGTATTGTCACGTCTACTGAGATACAGTGAAAAACTTGTCTTGCACACTGTCCATACAGATCAAATCATTACACAGTGCATTGAAGTAAGGCAATAATAACGCAGAATAAAGTGCAACAGCGACAGGGAAAGCGCAGTGCAGGCAAGTAATTAGGTGCAAGATCACCACAAGGTAGATTGTGAGGTCAAGAGTCCATCTTATCATACTAGGGAACCATTCAATAGTCTGATAACAGTGAGGTAGAAGCTGTCCTTGAGCCTAGTGGTACGTGATTTCAGTCTTCTGTATATCCTGTCTGGTGGAAAAATCCGGATATGAGGAAATATTGGACAGGCTGTGATTTTATTAGGGAAAGAGGATAATGGGAGATTTAACTGAGCTGAATAACAGTACAACATGACAACATTTCTCTTATTTCAAACTTAAATGTGCAATTCTGTCAGAGTTTGTAAGGAATTATCTGTGCTACCTAACCTTTATTAATGGGGCATTAAAATTAACTTAATTTGCCCTATAGATATCCTACAATACCATGCAAAAGTCTTAAGCACATCTACAGTACTGTGCAAAAGTCTTAGGCCTAAGACTTTTGCACAGTGCTGTATTTGTCAACATGCAGCAGAGAGCAAGTCTGTAACTCTGGCTCGAGCAAAGGACATTGGGAATGACAAGGGTGGAGTACTGTGGGAGGATTGTGGGACAGGTGGCAGAGAAGGAGTGCCAGGGGCAGGGATTGGCATGGGTGCAGACACACCCAGCTCTGCGACACCATGCAAGGTCATTTGATTCCAAACAATTGGTTTATTGATCATTAGAAAATGTCTCTTTGGTGCTTCCTGCTCCCTCCCTTCTCCCTTCCCCTTTTCCCAACCACAATTCCCCTCTCCCTGCCCCCTTCCCATTCTCAGTCCACAATGGAGACCTATGAGGGGTGATTGATAAGTTTGTGGCCTAAGGTAGAAGGAGTCAACTTTAGAAAACCTAGCACATTTATTTCCCCCACATTTACACACTTAGTCCAGCGGTCGTGGAGCATACGGTTCCCTTCTTTGTAGAAGTCGGTGTCTTGGACCTCCAGAAGTGGTCCACAGCATAGGGTGATTGATAAGTTCGTGGCCTAAGGTAGGCGATGAGTTATTAACTTCAAACTTTCTTCATTTTCATAGAGTTGAACTGCACATGCATGTAACGAGAGCTGTATAACTCATCTCCTTCTACCTTAGGCCATGAACTTATCAATCACCCCTGCTGTGAACCACCTGGAGGTTCAAGACACTCTCGTTACATGCACGTGTAGTTCAACTCTTTGAGTGATAATGCAGAAAATTTGAAGTTAATAACTCATCTCTTTCAACCTTAGGCCACAAACTTATCAATCACCCCTGCTGGGGTCCACTTCTACAAAGAAGGGATCCGTATGCTCCACGACCGCTGGACTAAGTGTGTAAATGTAGGGGAAATAAATGTGCTAGGTTTTCTAAAATTGATTCCTTCTATCTTAGGCCACAAACTTATCAATCACCCCCCCCACCCCCTGTATATCAGAATCAGGTTTATCATCACTCACATATATCATGAAATTTGATTTATTTTGTGGCAGCAGTACAGTGCAATATATAAAATTACTTTAGTGCAGTGCAGAAGTCATACGTGCCTAAGACGGTAATACGTATCTACAAACATTTTGTATAATGATAGCCTCCGGAATCTTTGCCCATCAATCATCTTGCCTCATGGAATGAGGGTCCACTTGGGAGATTTTCCACAAATCCATCATGAACTAGGGAGCCAGACTCCTCCAAGAATTACAGTCATTGTAAATCACAATAGCTATCTCTTCAGCCCATCTTATCCATGGTGACCAAAGTGTTTTCATGAGATAATCCCATTTTACCTGTCTTTGATGGTACCACTTTAAGCCTTTCCTTATCCATGAACCAGTCCAAATGTCTTTTATATATTGTTGTTCTACTGAACATTTTAGGCATGCTATGTTGGTAAACCTCGTTTTCTCACTTCCTCAATTCCATTGAAAGCTCTTAGATCTGAAGCATTAAAGAATAAAGGTGTACACAATTTTAAAAATGGAAGAAGGCAGGAAAATGAACCAGCCATGATCAAATAGCAAAGAAACCTGATAGGCCAAATGGCCTAATTCTGCTCCTATGCCTTATTGTCTCTGTTTCTCTCTCCACAGACGCTGTCTGACCTGTTGACTGCTTCTCGGTGAATATTCCTACACATTTACACAAGGTTCACTCTCCATCCCCATCATCACTCCCACTTGGTCATAACAGGGTTTCTATCCATGTTTTACTGCTTGACATTACTTGGATGGCTGTGAGCTTCTGCTCTGCCACCAGCCCATCTCAGTACCTGGTCGTTTAGCCTGCTGTCAATTTTCCAATCATCCTGATAGTTTCTACCTGACAGCAGGGGGTGCCGCCCAAAACACACCTGAGCTCAGTTTACCTGATGATGAGGAGCCGCCTATCAGTTTCTGTCTGCATCCAAGCATCTGCTCAAATGAAAAAAATAGTGAAAGCATGGTCCTGTTTACTTGAGGATTTGATATTGCAATTAACATGCCAAGGATGAGCCTTTCAGTGGGTTGGGAACTGAAGATCCAAATCTGCTCAGAAGAATTGTGCAATACAAGGTTGTAATTTACTTGCTGTTGTCAACAAACATATTCTGTTTTTGTTTTCATTGTTCCTACGGAAATGGCAAAATAATTCTCCTTAGGATCTGAAATGTGACTCAGATTTGCTTGCTATGGAGCTGATTGCATGCTTCAGAGTAAATCTGAACATAATTCAACACATGGTGACACTCAACACATTTTGTGACGGCATGGTAGTTACTTACCTGGACTAAAGACTTGGCCTCCTGAGTTTGAATCCAACACAATGGATGGATAATTTAAATTCAAGTCAATAAATAAAAGCTGGTAATGATGACTATGAAATTATGAAACAACCTACTATAGAGTCAAACGGCCTAAAACAGGGACTTTCAGTCCACTGTGTCGGTACTGGAGATGAGGGGAGATTTACCGTGTTTAACCTACCCGGCCCATATCAAATCAAATCAAATTCAAGTTTAATTATCATTCAACCATGAATGCAGCCAAACGAGTGTTCCTCTAGGGCCAAGGTGCAAAACATACACAGCACATTCAAAATAATGAGCAAAAAAAAAACATACTCATACAAAAAACATATACAGCCCAAGGCCCTGAGCAACATGTCCCACGAATTGATGGTACAGTTCCCAGCAGCGCTCGGATGCACGCAGTCCGACCTGTCATTCCACCAATCCCCCAACCAAGTAGTGATGCCACGCTACACCACCTCCAGCGTCTCCTCTCCTCGACTGTAGTAGCCGGAAGCGTGCAGCTTGAGGCCTAGTCCTCACTACAACCGAGGCCACGCAGGTCACCTGAACAAGGGAAACAGGCAGATCGCCCAAAGTGATCCCAAATCTCCCTAGCAAGGCACTCACTCCACTCATTCACTCATTAAGACTCAAAAGAAGGCTATTCATTCAGTTGGATTACAGCAATGAACTTTAGTGCAGCAAGTGATATGTGTTGAAAGAAACATGATTTAAAAAAACACTCCTCAGACATAATGACACAATGCAAATGTTTTAATTAAGTAGAGAAAACATGTTGTGACTTCAGTTATTCCCCAGAAACTAATATGCAACTGGCATTTACACTCAGTGGTCACTTTATTATGTACACCTGCTCATGAATTTCAAATTTCTAATCAGCTAATTAAATGGCAGCAACTCAAAGCTTAAAAACGTGCAGACATGGTCAAGAGCATTCTGGTTTAAGATAGTGCTACTGATGGTGACTGACAACTTACTAGTAGTTCAAAAGGAAAGAAATAGATAGATAGATAGATAGATACTTTATTCATCCCCATGGGGAAATTCAGCATTTTTTCCAATGTCCCATACACTTATTGTAGCAAAACTAATTACATACAATACTTAACTCAGTAAAAATATGATATGCATCTAAAATCACCCTCTCAAAAAGCATTAATAATAGCTTTTAAAAAGTTCTTAAGTAGTTTGCTTAAATACATTGAGTCCTAACCCCGGCACTTTAACATATCTTACTCCTGGCGGTTGAATTGTAAAGCCGAATGGCATTGGGGAGTATTGATCTCTTCATCCTGTCTGAGGAGCATTGCATCGATAGCAACCTGTCGCTGAAACTGCTTCTCTGTCTCTGGATGGTGCTATGTAGAGGATGTTCAGGGTTTTCCATAATTGACTGTAGCCTACTTAGCGCCCTTCGCTCTGCTACCGATGTTATACTCTCCAGTACTTTGCCCACGACAGAGTCTGCCTTCCTTACCAGCTTATTAAGACGTGAGGCGTCCCTCTTCTTAATGCTTCCTCCCCAACACGCCACCACAAAGAAGAGGGCGCTCTCCACAACTGACCTATAGAACATCTTCAGCATCTCACTACAAACATTGAATGACGCCAACCTTCTAAGGAAGTACAGTCGACTCTGTGCCTTCCTGCACAAGGCATCTGTGTTGGCAGTCCAGTCTAGCTTCTCGTCTAACTGTACTCCCAGATACTTGTAGGTCTTAACCTGCTCCACACATTCTCCATTAATGATCACTGGCTCCATATGAGGCCTAGATCTCCTAAAGTCCACCACCATCTCCTTGGTCTTGGTGATATTGAGACGCAGGTAGTTTGAGTTGCACCATATCACAAAGTCCTGTATCAGTTTCCTATACTCTTCCTCCTGTCCATTCCTGACACACCCCACTACGTGTCATCAGCGAACTTCTGCACATGGCAGGACTCCGAGTTATATTGGAAGTCTGATGTGTACAGGGTGAACAGGACCGGAGAGAGTACGGTCCCCTGCGGCGCTCCTGTGCTGCTGACCACAGCAAATATGACAAAGAAACATTATTAATAACAATTTTTTTTGAAGTAAATTATGGTGAACTGTCACCACAATGAAGAGTCGAGCAAAGGGGAAGTGAATTCGAGGGACGAGCCATGCTGGTGCTTTGCAAAATGAACGCAGATGGAGTTGGAGTTTGCAATTTAGAGAGGAGTTGCCGAGGCAGATGGTTTCAATGCCTGTCCAGCTAACCCGGGTATGAGGTTGGATTGCTCTGAGCACTAGGCCAATTTGGAGAGGTCAATAACGGCTTCGGGGTGGGCATCGTTGTCTAGGCCCAGAGTTAATTGCAGTGGCAGAGCCAAGGATGCTTCCTAATGCAAGGTATGATCCACTGTTTAAATTTAAATACCAACCCAGATAGACTCAAAAGGCAGGATGCTTGTACCGGAGGCATGAGTTGGTCCGATTTCGCTTGGTCTGCTGCGATGTTCACTTCTCTCTCTGTGACACTGAGGCCATGAGACTGCCCTAACTGCCGTTCTTTGTGCCTGCAAGCTTTGTGGCGATTTTCCCCACTAATACGATGAACTGAATATCGAGGCTTTGGCCTAGTCTTGCCGTTCCTGGTATTCAGATCTAAAGACTGAATTTGGTTCAGAATGTTGGGCTCACTTCTGTTGTTTGCATGATTTTTTTTTTCTTTTTCTCTGTACATTGGGTGTTGGTCTTTTTTTTAAAAAAAAATTGGGTTCTTTCGGGTTTCTTGTTTTGTGGCTGCCGATAAGCAGACAAATCTCAAGGTTGTATAACTTACACATTTGTTGATAATAAATGTACTTGAATCTTGAGGTCCAGTTATTGTTCAGACCAAACTTTGGTATGGGGAACAAATGTGATCTAAGTGACCTTGAACATAAAATGATTGTTGGTGCCAGATGGGGTAGTTTGAGTTTCTCAGAAACTGCTGATCTTCTGGGATTTGCACACACAAAATTCTCTAGCATTTACAGAGAATCACGCAAAAAGCAAAACAAAACATCCAAGTGAGCGGCAGTTCTGTGGCAAAAATGCCTTTTCGGAAGAGAATGGCTAGACTGGTTCAAGTGATGGGAAGGTGACAGTAACTCAGATAACCACTCAATACAACAGTGGTGTGCTGAAGAGCATCTCTGAATGCACAGCATGTCAAACCTTGAGGTGGATGGGCTACAGCAGCAGAAGGCCATGAATATACACTCAGTGGCAACTTTATTAGGTACAGGAAGTACTTAATTAAGTGGCCACTGAGTGTACGTCTTACTGTAATTAATAAAAGTTAGCTTGCTACAGTCTTGTCCTTGTCTGCTACTCACTCCGAAATCTTAAAATTCATCTTGCAGTTTAGTCTAGGTCTTAAAATATTTGGCTTTAAGCAGTCAAACTTAGCAATGAATGAATGGCATACAGCGGGGTTAAGATAGACTTTTATTCAGGGAAACAAGGATCTATGGCAAAGGCAGAGAAGTGAAGTAGAGGGAGGGTTGGGTTGTGAATGAAGTTACTGATTGTTTGTCTCCTGAGCTGATTATCCTTTAACAAACAATGATCGAATCCAAACACAAGTGTAATATATATATTGGATTTAATTTTGCTACCAGCCATAAGTCTAGGAAGTGGGGTCTTCCTGATGTTAAAATTATACCTTCACGACACAGTCTAAATTACAAATGATCATCATGGGGCAGGGAGATCATTTAAAATGTTGGCAGGAACAGTATCAAACAAAAAATGAGATTTTCTAATTCCCATAAGACATTGGAGAAGAGCAAGCCTATTCAGCCCATCCAATCTGCTGCACTTCTCCATTCATGGCTGATTTATTACCCCTCTCAACCCCATTCTCCAGCCTTCTCCCCGTTACCTTTGATGCCCTTACTAATCAAGAACCTACCAACCTCTCGTTTAGATATCCCCAATGACTTGGCCTCCACAGCCATCCATGGCAACAACTTCCACAGATTCAACACCCTCTGGCTGAAGAAATTTAGCCTCATCTCTGTTCTAAAGGGATATACAGTACTTGTATTCTGAGGCTGCGCCCTCTGGTCCTAGACTTCTCCCACTCTTGGAAACATCCTCTCCACTTCCACTCTACTGAGGTCTTTCGCTGTTCAAATAGGTTTCAAAGGGATCCTCAACAATTGTGTAATTGCTTTTTTGCTGGGGGGGGGTTGTTCCCTTGCTGCTGCTTGTGCCTGGGAGGGGGGAGCTGGGGGAGGGGGGAGGCTTTGGGGTTCTAACGTTTAACTGTCATTCATTCTTTGGGGCACTCCTCTGTTTCCGTGAATTTCAGGATGTATACTGTATACATTTCTCTGACATTAAATGTATCCATTGAAACCTATTGATCCTGTTAACAAAAAGTTTATTCACTAAATGCTGGAGGAACTCAGCCGGTCAGGCAGCATCTATGAAAGTGAATAAACCATATATAACCATATAACAATTACGGCACGGAAACAGGCCAACTCGGCCCTTCTAGTCCGTGCCGAACGCTTACTCTCACCTAGTCCCACCTACTCAGCCCATAACCCTCCATTCCTTTCCTGTCCATAAACCTATCCAATTTTACTTTAAATGACAATACCGAACCTGCCTCTTCCACTTCTACTGGAAGCTCATTTCACACAGCTACCCCTCTCTGAGTAAAGAAATTCCCCTTTGGGCCGAGACCCTTCATTAGGGCAGGCTCTCGTCCCGAAACGTCGACAGTTTATTCATTTCCATAGAATCGTGGTTGCTGCCTGACCTGCTGATTTCCTCCAACATTTTGTGTGTGTTACTCTGGAATTCCAGCATCTGCAGAATCTCTTGTGTTTATCATCAGCTTTATTCGCCGACTAAATTAGCTGAACTTTCTCCCCCATCGATGTTTCCCTCCACAAGTTGTTTAATCACAAATGCATACGTAAGACGGCACTTTCCCCTAGTTTTACAGAGCTTTGCTAAAGTAGCTGTTCACGCAGCGCGGCAGAGCTCTGCCCTCTGCCGAGGTATATTTATTTTAAACCGTTGACATCTTCGGGGGAGGGAGGTCGCATATTTCCGAGCTGCTGTCAATAGGCAGGGTTTTCCAGCGCGGAGCTTTGCCAGAATCTGTGTGGGGCAGCCCACGTCGCTTTAATTGGAGCGAACCGCCATGACATCAGTGCACTGAAGCGTCGCTGCAGCCCTGCCCACTGGTATCTGTAGGAGGCTCCGCGCAGATTGCACTCCAGGTCTGAAAACAGAGGCAGTGGAAATAAAGGAGGTCCCAACACAAGGACTTGTCTACGCGCTGCCGCCTTTTACTTGAAAGTTCTCCTCGGAATGTAAATACATCACAAAGTGATCTAGAGGACCAGTCTGCAAGTCAGATACTCAGACCCAAGAGGATGATGACATGCTGGACTTTTAAACTCTTGCTTTTCATTGATATGCTGATGTAGCACAGTCACAATGCAGAGAGTGTACTAACTTACTGTATTAATAAGTTTGCAGCAATTCTCGCAAACTCATTCTTTAAAAATATTGCAGTAGACACAGAGAACCGTTGGAGATGTCAACACAAACTTCCTGCTAATTTGAAGGACAGCAAGGAATAAAGTTTTTAAAAGGGCTGACTTCTTTTGGCATTTGATCCCTGGAGCTGCTACCCCAGGTATCGAGCCATTTGCCAAGCAAGCTACAGTGACTGACACAGGGAAGAGAGAACCGAGAGTCTCTGATTAACTGACCCTCTGGTGAGATGCTACACTTCACAGGGGCGCTAAGTGCACTTAAACAGAAGAGGCAAGACAGCTAATAGACCAAGGACGTCAGGATTGGCAGCGTCAAGCTGGTAAGGAAGTCTCTTTCAAAAACTCAGAGTTTTTAAATGTCAAATTTAGAAGGAAAACAATAAGAGATAACTGTTTCTGTATCTCCAACAAGCGTAACGCAAATCAAATTGAGCTAATACTTTAAATCCATTTTTCATGGCTTTGTTGTAGAAAATTTAAGAATTCCAATAAGTTAGCTGAAGTCCTTGGCACAACCATTAAAAGATGATTAGTAATATCATTGTGCGTCAGTCTGGAATCACTATCAGTGACCCTGTTCTCAGACAAAGCAGCTGAGCATTGCAGGAATATGCATTTCTGAATCGAAATTTTTACTTGCGGTTTACTGGTCTACAAAATTGGCACCTTGTCTTCGTGTTCATAAGGACTTACTTAAATAGCAATTCGCTTTTCACAGCGATCCTGAGAAATGATTTTAAGTTGTTTATTTTTCCACACTTTATGAAAAGTGATTAAAATCACCCCAAATACAGGCATAAACAGCCCAAGAGCACAGCGGGAACAACTAAAGCTCAGTCTGTCGCACAAAGTCAACTGTTACTTACAATTCAAAGTAGCAAGAAATGGAATGCAAAAAGCACGGACACATTTTTCACACACTCAATTAATACAGAGCGATAACAACACCAATAACATCTTATTTACAGAGCACTTTTCATACAGACGATGTAGTCCAAAGTGCTTTACAATGGGATAAAGTACAAATAAAAGACAAAAAGATGTCAGTTAATAGCAAGATTAAATAAATAGTTTTGGGCTGTCACTTGAAAATGACAACCGAGTCTGGACCCCTTGTAGTTTTTGGCATGGAGTTCCACAGTTTAGGAGCCCTAGTAAGAAGAAAGCTGACCTGTCAAATTTCTTTTGAGGGAGATTGTTTGATTGCAAGAGACCGGTGGTGGAAGACCCGAGAGCCGGAGCGGGATTATAAAACGAAAGCGTAACAGAACCGGTTTGCAAACGGTGGGAGGTTTCTGATTGTGCTTTTATGTGGAGTGGACTTCCCGAAAGAGTAAAATAAACGGCGGCTGAATGAAGATTCCAGTGCTCAATATAGGAACTGATTCGTTTCATTATGTTTGTAGCAGGTCTGCACGGAAATTAGTTTGTTTTATAACAGAGCCTGACGGCTGGGGCATAACTTTTTTTTCTCTTTCAAGAGTAGATGTTGCAAGCTGTTTCTCCCCGGTCAGCACACTGCCTATGGCGGGAGAATGCAAGGGGCTTGCCCAAGAAGGGCACGAACTCCCGGCGAGCTGGTCACCATTGGGATCAGCCGCTTAGGCTGGAGAAACCCCCCTGGGGAAAACTTGGCATTCTGGCTCTGAATGAAACAAAAGTTTCTTTCTCCTTGCGAGCCGGAGAGGTTGCTGGTGGTGAAGGGGACCTTGGGGGTGGGGAAGGAAGTTGAGGACACGGCCGAGGGGGTGGGGGAGGGGAACTCCATCTCTCAACTGATAAGAGGGAGACGGACGGCTTTTCACCCCTTCCCCTCCCCCCCACAAAGCCTACATTCCCCTCTCCTTTCTTCTTGCGCTCCACCAGTTAAAGGGGCTGGTCTCATCACCAGACGCACTTTCCAGAGGCAACTGACGCTTGAGGGAGAAATGTTGGCAGACTCGAGAGCTGTTACCGAACTGAAAGAAAAACAACATTAAAAGTGTGTGTGTGGGGGGGGGGGGGTGGGACAGGGAGATCAGACCCACACAATCATCAGAACCTTGCCCTGTACAATCCTCCACCAGCATGAGTGACAGCCGGAGGCATGGGTCAAGAGTAGCTCCCGAAATCTGTGTGTGTGTGTATGTGTATGTGTGTGTATGAGACAGAGAGAAAGAGAGAGAGAGAGAGACACACACACACACACAAACAGCGAGACAGGAAGTCAGAGAGATAGAGACGGGGGGAGAGAGACAGGGAGAAAGAGAGAGACAGACAGTGAGTGAGTGAGAGAGAGACAGAGAGTGAGTGAGTGAGAGAGAGACAGACAGAGAGTGAGAGAGAGAGAGAGAGAGAGAGGGAGTGAGTGAGTGAGAGAGAGACAGAGAGTGAGTGAGTGAGTGAGAGAGAAACAGACAGTGAGTGAGAGAGAGAGAGAGACAGGGAGTGAGTGAGTGAGAGCGAGCGAGCGCGCGCGCGCGAGAGAGAGAGAGAGAGAGAGAGAGAGAGAGAGAGAGAGAGAGAGAGAAGAAAGCCTTTAAGTGTTCTGCCACCACAGACAGCGTTTCAAAGGCAGAGCAGGTTACCAGTAGCGTGCCCCTCCCACAGGCAGGTAGTACCCCGACCCAGCACAAGCTGCAGTACGAGCCAGCCGCCACACTGTCAAGTCAGTAGCCGAACTGCGCGCCGCCGCCGCGATGCTGGGGTGCCCCGCTCGGTCTGTGGCGGAGGAGGGGGTGTGAAGTTCATTCAATGCGATCCAAGGGTCTGCTGAACATCGCGACGGAGTCTGAAACAAAAGCTGTCAGCGCTCGGCCTCCGACGATCAAGGCCCGCTCGGTGACGGCGGTTCATGCTTCGAGCCCGGCTGGCAGAAATATCTCGCATCTAGGGCGTGAAATCTGGGGCTGCGATTTCACATTCCGTTCTCTTGTGGCGGAATGCGCCGCATACGGTTACTCGGCCTTGCTCAATGAAACATCAGACAGAACGAAGTTCTACTCTAGTTACATCTACCACACTACATACAGGCTATTCAACGACATTCAAGCGCATTCATTTCGTTTTGCTAAATCTATGGGAAGAAAATCAAGAAGATGATCAAATCTTGAGTCAATTTGATCGCATTCAGATATTTCAACATCCCTCTCCCCCTCCCCGGCAATCTGCTAACTGCCCCAAATCCAATTTACTCGGTGTCTATATAATTCACGCCGGTCTTACGTGGAAGGTGTGGTTTGGGTTGGGAACTTTCCCTCGACTTAGTTGGAGGAAGGTTAAAACTTTTCCTCAAACTTAAGAAAGGTTTTGTTCAAAATGATGTGTTTTCAACTCCTTCCCCCTCCTGCATTCTTATCTGAATTTCTGAAATAGGGAACCTGTCCTCCCGAGAGCAGGTGGCGAATGCCGCGCCGCCACTGTGGGCGTGAACTCTGTTTCTCCGGTGCGCCGCTATATGGGAATGGTGGGCGGGGGAACAAGGCGACAGAGGAGAATCAGTCTGCAGTCACATGCAGAACAGTTGCCACAATAAGCTTTCAGTGGTGTACTGATAAAAACTGGTAAGAGTCGACGGAGATTTGCCTGCGTTTTATCTCTGTAAGTCATATCCACCCAGACGCTGTTTTAAATATTGTTATTGTACCCGCCTCAACCACTTCCTCCGGAAGCGCATTCCATATACAGACCCACCCTCTTGGTGATGAAGTAGCCCGTGAGGTTGCTATTAAATCTCTCTCCCTTCGCCTCATTGCTTCCTGATTCCACAACCCTGGAAAAAAAGACTGCACATTCACTCTATGTCCCTGGCAGTTTTACACTGTTGAATGGTGGTGGAATGAGTAAAGAGATAGAAGCTACTATCCCTCTGCCATCACACTGGCCCAGATAATGAAGCGTGGGGAATAGGGATTTACTTTCATTTGCCAAGTCTTTGTTTGCAGAATAAGTCATGATTAACGGTATCCCAAAATAAATTCCTACCTTGTGTCAGGAGTGTGAATTGTGGGTCGGGTACACTGTACCTACACTGCAATCTTGATAGCAAATTTTCACAGAATTAGAGATTAGCTCATTTCTTTACAGGAGCCCCAACCCACCTTTCACATCCTATAGGCTCACTTTCAAGGACTCTACAACTCATGATCTCAGTATTATTTATTTACATTTTTTATTATTTGCATGATTTGCCTTTCTTTGCTGCCGGCTCGATAGATTGAAGATTCAGGATTGGTTAATGTCATTTCCAGTACAGAGGTGTAAAGGAGAACAAAATAATCGTTACTTCAGATTCAATGCAGCACAAAAAGACACAATAAGATAACTAACACAATAATATAAAAACAATAAATATAAATACATAAGATAGCTTATATAGATTGATTGATTGATTGTATGTACATTAAGTGACGCTAGGCACAGGAGTGTCTGTACATAAGGTGACTGACAGGAAATGGTAAAGCAGTGGTGGATGTGGGTGTAGTGGTGGAGTTATTGAGTGCAAGTGTTGATCAGCCTTCCTGCTTGGGGAAAGTAATTGTTTTTGAGTCTCCTGGTCCTGGCATGGCTGCTACGTAGCCTTCTCCCTGATGGGACTGGGACAAACAGCCCATGAGCAGGGTGATATTGCTGGACTTTTTCTGGTGCCTTTCCGTAGATATGTCCTTGATGACAGGAAGATAGTGCCAGTGACACACTGGGCAGTTTTGTACAGTGGATTCCAATTAATTGGGCTATTGGTTAATTGGGACAGCTACTTATTTGGGACAACTCTTAAAGAACAAAAAGAATCGAGAAAATAGTCAGGATTCCCTTCAGTTATTTGGGACACTGACACTTAATTGGGGCAGAAGACTGTTGCAGATCTGTTTCCAACTAGCATCAGTCATGTGCACTTGCGTGGCTGTTAGACACTACACCATGCTTCAAGCAATATGTTTTGTCAGTACCTCCAGTGGAACTGTCTCTTTGTGCATTTCCCCCATCTGTCAGACTGTGGTTTTGTATTGCCATGTGCTCCTGTCCCCACTCCTGCTCTACTCTGACTCCTGTATTACTGAGTACTCCGTCTTTCATCTGTTTTTCATTATTACCTGTTTTGCTGCCACCTGTGTCTCATTGTGCTCCACCTATCATCTGCCTCTCTGTTTATTGCTCAGTGTATTTCAGTCCTGTGTTTTCACCCGTTTGTTGCCAGATTGTGCCAGTGAGTTTTCCTGAGCCTTTCCAGCATTTGCATCTGAACTCTTGGTCTGTTTCCCGATTCTGGTTTTTGGATTTCTCAAAGTAGATATGTCAGGTTATATTCATGCTATCTTGAGGTTCATATTCTTGCAGGCATTCACAATAGGACAAAGATATACAATAGGATCAATGAAAAACTACACACAAACGCTGACAAACAATCATTGTGCAAAAGAAAACAAAACTGTGCAAGTACACAAAAAAAACAAATAAATAAGTAATTAAATAATATTGAGAACATGACTCGCAGAGTCCTTAAAAGTGAGCCCATGGGTTGTGGAATCAGTTCAATATTGAGCTGTGTGAACTTTTTCCATGTGGATATACAGTATGTACTTTGATAATAAATTACTTTGAATTTTGACTTTATTCGAGTTACACACAAGGGGTTAAGGGAATAAACTAGTAGACATAAAAAACTGTGAACAATTTTTGAGGACTAGTTTCAAAAATCCTCAAGTAGTAGCTGAAAGAAATGCCTGAATTTCCAACAAATGTCATTGCCAACTCCGAAGCACTTCTCGGGGAATCCCAGTACCACCCAGTGTCCTATTGTGCCTCCTTTCAAAGGGGAAAGAAACAGTTATTGTTCACTAATTGCATTTCCCTTGACCTTCTCCTTGTTCATAAAATACAGCAATGTTGCAGTGCACCACAGGGGTTCGTTGCCTGGCAACTACACTGAAACTTAAAGAGGCATGAACTTAAAGAATAAAGTCCCAGTGAGAATAGTTTTAAAATTATTCAAAATTACATTGTCTAATGGAGAGTCTCAAACAACAAACTTGCATTTCTATAATATTCATCACAACCTCAGCATATAAAGTTGTAAACTCAGCCAGCTCCATCATGGACTCCAGCCACTCCAGCAACCAGGACATCTTCAAAAGCTGATGCCTCAAAAAGGCAGCATCCGTCATTAAAGACCCCCATCATCCAAGACATGCACTCTTCTCATTGCTGCCACCAAGGAGAAGGTACAGGAGCCTGAAGACACCCACTCAATGTTTTAGAGACAACTTCTCCTCACTGCCATCAGGTTTCGGAATGGACAATGAACCCTTGGACACTGCCTCAGTATTTTTTTGGTTTTTTTTGCACTAGTTATTTAATCATATAAATATATATTTCTTATTGTAATTTATAATTATGTATTGGAATGAACTGCTGCACAAAACAATATATTTCACAACGTAAGCCAGTGATATTAAACCTGATTCTGATTCCAATGGAGTTCCATTGAAATACAGTACTGGTTGACCAGTTACCCTGGGCTGAATCTGTTTGCACGCACAAATAATAATAAAGAAATAAACAATGAATAGTGAGATCATGAGATGAAGAGTCTTTGACAGTGACTACACAGGTTATGGGAACAGTTCAGTGATGGGGCGAGTGAAGTTGAGTAGTTCAAGAGCCACATAGCTGTTCCTGAACCTGATGATATAAGTCCTGAGCCTCCAGTACCCTCTTCCTGCTGGCAGCAGCAAGAAGAGAGCATGACCGCGGTGTGGGGGTCCCTGATTATGGACGTTGTTTTTGCAACGCTATGTGCAGGTGTGCTCAATGGTTGGGAGGGCTTTATCCATGATGGAATGGGCCATATCCATTACTTTTTGTAGGACTTTCCGTTCAAGGACATTGGTGTTTCCATACCAGGCTGTGATGCCCTCCACCACACATTTAGAGAAGTTAGTCAAAGTTTGAGATGTTATCCTGAATCTTCGCAAACTTCTAAGGAAGTAGAAGCACTGCCGTACTTTCTTCATAACCGCACTTACATCCCGGGCCCAGGACAAGTCCTCAGAAATGACACACTGAGGAATTTAAAGTTGCTGAACCCTCTCCACCTCTGATCTCCCCATGAGGACTGACTCACAGACCTCCAGTTTCCTCCTCCTGAAGCCAGTAGTCAACTCTTTGATCTTGCAAAAGTTGAGTGAGAGGTAGCTGCTGTGGCACCACTCAAACAGATTTTCAGTCCTCCTCCTGTATGCTGATTTGTCACCATATTTGGTGTCATCGGCAGACTTATTGGAGCTCTGCTTAGCCACACAGTCATGAGTGTAAAGCATGGGGCTAGGCACACAACCCTGTGCTGATGGAGATTGTGGAGGAGATGTTGTTGCCTATCTGAAATGACTGGGGCCTGCAAGTGAGGAAATTGAGGATCCAATTGCACAAGGAGGTATTGAGGCAAAGGTTTTGAAGTTTATTGATTAGTTTCGAGGGGATAATAGTACTAAATGACAAGCTGTAGTCGATAAGGAGCATCCTGATGTATGCATTTTTGCTGTTCAGATGTCCCAGGGTTAAGTGACGAGCCAATGAAATGACACCTGCTGTCGACCTGTTGGCAAATGGAGCTGATGCAATTCACTTCTCAGACAGGAATCAATCTGTTTCATCAACTGCGCCAGGCGGGTGGGGTCTTTGATTACGCGGCTGCTTCACTGAGGTATAAATAAGTATAGACGGAGCCCGTAGAACGGAGGCTGATTTCTGTGAAATTCTGAATTGTGTCCACAATCCTCTGCAGTTGCCATACCAAGCCATTATGCATCCAGACAGAATACTTTCTATGGTACCTTAGTAAAAGTTGGTAAGAGTAGACAGGAACATGCCAAATTGCATTAGCATCCCGAGGAAGTAAAGGCATTTCAAGTTAACTGTCCTTTGGGGAGCACGATGATGATGCCTCACAACCTCAGCATCTCAAAACAGGCAAAATGCAATATACGTAGCTTTTCGGAAAATGACCAGAAATACTCAATTTTCCAAGCATTAATACAGTTTCAAACTTAAGTAAATAAATAGAGAAAAACTGCTGCCCTATTATCAGCCAACCTCATTAAGACGAACCATTAAATCACTTACTTCACTGCTGTCTGTGGTCCATTTTTAACTTGGCTTGTGTTATAATAGTGGCTGCAGTTCAAAGAGTTACTTATTGTTTGCAAAGTGGTTTGGGACATTACAAGCCTGTGAAAGGCATTATATTAATAGAACAATGATTTATACTGAAAACTACTCTTTCAACTATTAAATAAGTAGGAAAGATGGCCGCAAAGCCTGGCACTATAGACTATAAATATATACTCAGTGGCCACTTTATTAGGTACATCCTGTACCTAATAAAGTAGCGACTGAGTGTATGTTTGTGGTTTCCACTGCTGTAGCCCACCCTCTTCAAGGTTCAACATGTTATACGTTCAAAGATGCTCTTCTACAGATCACTATTAAAATATGTGGTTATTTGAGTTAATGTCACCTTCCTGTCAGCTTGAACCAGTCCGGCCATTCTCATTACCAAGGCGTTTTCACCTACAAAACTACCACTCACTGAGTTTTTTTTGGTTTTTTTTTGCACAGTTATCTGTAAACTCTAGAGATAGTTGTTTGTGAAAATACTAAGAGATCAGCAGTTTCTGAAATACTGAAACCACCCCGTCTGAACAATCATTCCACAGTCAAAGTCACTTAGATCACATTTTTTCTCCAACTTAATGTTTGGTCTGAACAACTGAACCTCTTGACTATGTCTGCATGCTTTTATGCACTGAGTTGCTGCCCAATGATTGGCTGATTAGATATTTGCATTAATGAGCAGGTGTATCTAATAAAGTGGCCACTGAGTGTAGATGGTTCTGTTGGCAACACCTCCAGATTGAAAAGTTTATGTCACACTTCAGAGACGTGTACAAAGATCGAGGCTGATAACCCAGTGAATGCTACCTGTCAGATGAGAGGAAGTCTGCCTGTCCTTAAAGGGACACAGAAGATCCAAGTCTGGAGAAGAGCAAGGTAGTCACCTGGACTGTCCTGGACAGTAATTACACTTCAGCCCACAATACTTTAAAAAAAACCCCATTACTATCAAGGAGAAACAAGAGACTGCAGATGGAGTCATAGCACAGAAGCAGTCCACTGCCTATCTAGTCATACCAACTGTTATTCTGCCTAATTCCATCGATCTGCAGCTGGATCATACCATTCCCATCCATATACTTATCCAAACTTACTTTAAATGTTGCAATCAAACCTGCTTTCGGATACTGGAGTCTGGAGGGAACAAAACAATCTGGATGCAGGGTCTCGACCCAAAATGCAGGGATGGGGCACATGATACCCTGACAATGTATTGATCGTAGAGCAGTGTGTCTGACTATATTGGTATTATTTTTCTCCACTTCATCTTTAAGCCTGTTTTGTGTGTCTTACAGTGAAACCGCTGTTTAAGCACTGTCCATTTGAAGGAACATTTGCGCTCGATAGAGAATGCAGTTCAAAGGTGAAGCAGGCTGGATGAGCTGAATGCCTAATCATGCGCATATGTCTTACAGTTTTGTGCCAGGGCCAAATAACACAGGGATTTCAGAGAGAAGCAACATTAAGTCAGCAGTCCAGTCTGCCTTCCCGGCCTGAATTTCAGTGAGGAATGAAACTGCGCCTCATGCTTTTCACTAAACTGTGCACTTCCCCAGATGGCTTTCAGCCAAATACAAGGGCTCCCTGGGTTCCAGAAAACCTGACTATTCAACATACGATTTTACATCAATTCCCCCATAAATTTCTCAAGAAAGTTAGTAACAGAAATGCAAACATCTTCAAGTGTTTATGGAATAGGAGTGGCAGCTAATTCGTTCAAAAGATAACCAGTCTCCAAAATAAAAATCCTTTCATGTAACCTTCCAAATGAACTCCATTCTCTGTTAAGAGCAGAGTTGCCGGCTCACAACAAGAGGCCACTTAAGAGATTTGATTTGTAAACTGACATGGCTAGAAAACAGAGGGCTTTGCAGTCGGGTAGGTTACACAGCATTGTGAGCCAAAGGACTTGTAATGCACTGTATGTTAAACTATTGACACTTGGAAAAATACCTTATGTATCACTGTAACACCCATTGATACTTTAAGGCCATCAAAACTTGCCATTGGAAGTGGGGCATTCTGATTCCATTTTGTGGTAACTACACAGAGAAAGGCCTTAAATAAATCAACTTGTTAATCAACCCTCATTGTAGTTGTTCATTTCTGACTTATGGAGAAAAAAAATCAGCTTCCTGACAGCGCACAGGAAAGGAACCCTTAGATAAGCCAGTGGTTACCTCACTGAGAAGCTGTCATTGTTGTGGTTCTCAGTTTAAGAGTTCATTCCGAAGATGCTGCCCTTAGCATGCAGCAGTCCTTCAGTATTACACTGGAGTGAGAAGCTATACCTTTCTGGTTAAGTCAGCCACCTCAGAAGCCACGGACTTAAAGGACATCACCAAGGAACCCCACCATCGAAGGCATGCTCTCTTCTCATTGCTGTCATCAGAAAAGAGGTGCAGGAGCCTCAGGTCTCACACCAGCAAGCTGGGGAACAGTTACTACCCTACAGCCATCAGACCCCTGAACCAGCGTGGATAACTTCACTTACCTCAACACAACTGTCTCCACGACCAATGGACTCACTTTCAACTCACGTTCTCAGTATTTATTTATTGGGTTTTTTTTTTGCTGTGTTTACACAAATTGTCTTTTACACAATGGTTGTTTGCCGGTCTTTGTGTGTGTAGTTTCTCATTTATCATATTGTATCTCTTTGTTCTACTGTGAATGCCTGCAAGAAAAATGAATCACTAGTTGATATATATGAACAGGAGTTGAAGGAAAGTCACCCTCAGTTGTGGGACTGGCTAATGTAATTAAGGAATTGAGGCAGGGGGTGAGTCCACATCGTATTCTGTATTTGGGTTTGGATTTGTTGACTTCTATTTTGGTTACCAAAGTGATCCTACAGACATATCCACTTCAGCTGTAAAAATCAAAAACATTACATACAAATAATCCCATTTAAAATTCCATTTAAAAGGGAACAGAGTCCACTTTTTCCAAAAGGCGTGCAAATTCCACATCCATGTATGAAGTATTATCAGAAATCGTTCGCAAAATCTAATCATATCACAGACATAGATTCTTCTCCCAAATGCCTGGAACATCACATCTACTAAGTATTTTAAGTGCTTCAGACAAGTTCATACACCACATAGAGCTCTGTGATTAATGGGGCATTCCCCGGAAATCATCTATTGTGAAAATATGGAATTTTCAAAGAAATGTCTTTGAGGCGGCATGGTAGCATAGTGGTTAGCACAACGCTTTCCAGTACCAGCGACCTGGGTTCAATTCCCACTACTGCCTGTAAGGAGTTTGTATGTTCTCCCTGTGACCATGTGGGTTTCCTCCCACAGACCAAAGACGTACCAGTTGGTGGGTTAATCGGTCACTGTAAATTGTACCGTGATTAGGTTAGGATTAAATTGGGGATTGCTGGGCGGCACAGCTTGAAGGGTCAGAAGGGCCTATTCCAAGCTGTATTTCGATAAATAAATAAAACATCCCCTTTAGCTCAGAAGAGAGGGAAGGAAATTACTAACAATATTTGTATTTCAGTTGCAGCTCAAACTAAATAAGAAAGAAATGGCTTTGACCATAGTATGACTGCTGGTGCCAGATGGGGTGGTTTGATTAAAACCCTAATGCCGCTTCCTATGTAACTTAATTTATTTTTGTTTGGCAATACAGGTCAGAGTAGGCCCTTCCAAACTTCAACCACACCACACCAGCCCAGCAACCCCTAATGAGCCCAATTAACCATAACCTAATCATGGGACCAAATAGCCTACCCGGTATGTCTTTGGACTGTAGGAGGAAACTGGAAGAACCGGAGAAACCCCCATGCATTCTACAGGGATTTCTGTATGGAGACGGACAGAGTCTCCATATAGAACAGTGCCGGAATTGAACTCTGAACCCCAGAACGCCCCGAGCTGTAATGGCGTCATGCTAAACATGGTGATGAGACGTGGTTGGCGGTAGGGTGGTCAGTAGTCTGACAGCCTGGGGGAAGAAGCCAGTTCCCATCCTAACAGGTTTTGTCCCAATACTATGGTACCTCCTGCCTGATGATAAGGGGTCAAAGAGATTGTTGGACTGAAGGGAGGGATCATTGACAACGTTAAGTGCCCTGTGCATTCAGCGCTCCGGATAATTATCTCAGATGGGTAGACGAGAGACCATTCCATACTATTCCTGCTGTCACTTCCACTAAGAGCCCCACACATCTCTGCTCTTCCTCCCTGAAATTCACGTGGCCTTGAGATCAAGGAGTAGGTGCTGTCAGCTGGAATGTTGCTCCTGTAATCCCACAAGCTTGGTCAGGCAATAGAATTCTCGGTAAGACAGCTTCAAGCCTTGCCAGGGTCTGGGATCAATTAAGATTTCTCCCTTTTAAAAAAATATATAAACAGAGCAGTGCTAAACATCAAGAAGTGCGCTGGCTTGCGTTATGCTTTACAATAGACACACCTCTGAGACAATTACAGCGAAACATGTCCTACAGAAGAATATGCCAAAATACAAATGGGAATAGTGGAGAGAAGGGAGAGGGGAGAGGACAAACATGTGGAAATGTACCATAAAAATGGTACATATGTCACACCAGTATACGAATCCCTCTTCCCACCCACCCACCTGCTGCTACCCCTAACAGTCTTGGAACACTTCAATGTCTTGAACTTCAGAAACAATTTTCTGGAGTATATTTAGCTTTTCTCCCATAATTTTTTAGGTCAACAATGGAAACAAAAAGTCAATATAAGTTTTCCTTTTCAGACAGACCTGAAGCAGGGTCTCGGCTCGAAACTTCGACTGTTTATTTTATTTCCATGGATGCTGCCTGACCTGCTGGGTTCCTCCAGCATTTTGTGTGTGTTGCTTTGGATTTCCAGCGCCTGCAGAATCTCTTGTGGTTAATTTAAGTTTTAAGACTGCATGTATTTTGCTGAGGTGCTATTTCACCATTTAACTTCTTCAGGTCAGCATCAAAATTGCTGACACCTGCCATGAAATTTATGGCTTTGTGGAAGCAGTACGGTGGTTATAAGCGCCTGTCGAACACAGCTCATGGCTGGGCAAACAAACCTTTACACCATGAGCCAGCATGCAAATAATCTCTGAAATATAATTGTAAAGTTATCCCAAGCTTAAATGAACAAGCTAGTGTAAAAGCCTCTGCTTTGTGAAGCCAGAGTGCTTGCTGGCATAAAAAAGCTGGCTTGCATCATAATAAATTAGATTTATTTATCACAAGTACATCAAAACATACAGTACTGTGCAGAAGTCTTATTTTCTAAATGGAGAGAAAATTAAAAAATCTGAGGTGCAAAGGGGATTGGGAGTCCCCGTGCAGGATTGCCACAAGGGTAATTTGCATATTGAGTCAGTGGTGAGGAAGGCAAATGGGACGTCAGCACTGATTTCAAGAAGACTAGAATATAAAGGCAAGGATGTAATGTTGAGGCTTTATAAAGCGCTGGTGAGCCTTCAGTTGGAGTACTGTGAGCAGTTTTGGGCCCCTTATCTAAGAAAGGATGTGCTAATATTGGAGCGGGTTCAAAGGAGGTTTATGAAAATGATTCCCGGATGGAAAGGTTTGTCATCTGAGGAGAGTTCTATTGAAGAAGGTGGGGGTGAGGGGTGTCTCCCTCCAACGAGCAATCAAGTCCTTGTCAAATGCAGCAGAAGAAAGCAGCAATTGGATTTGGATTAAAAGGAAAGACAATAACTGGGCTGCAAGATGAAGACAGGAGGGAACGGAACTGAGGGGGGTGTATCTGGAATGCCAGGTAGCACCGTTGAGCCCTCTGGAGACATTGTGGGCTTATCAACGAAACGTCAAAGAAGGAGGGGTGCCCACCTGATGACTCCGATGACGTAGCTACCCTCCTCATCACCACTCCAAGCCTACTGCCAACATTAAGAGTGCTGACTTTATCATTGGGATTGAAACATCAAGTCCTAGTAGCTCTACTGATGGCTCTGGGCCTCTATTCACTGAAATTCAGAATAATGAGGGGTGACCTCAATGAAACCTATCAAATGTTGAAAGGCCTTGATAGACTGAATGTGGAGAGGATGTTTCCTGTGGTGGGGGAGTCTAGGATCAGAGGGTGCAGCCTCAGAATAGAGTGGTGTTCTTTTAAAACAGAGGTGTGGAGGAATTTCTTTAGCCAGAGGGTGGTGAATCTGTGGAATTCATTCTTTGGTTGTGTAACCCTAGTCATTGGGTATATTTAAGGCAGAGATTGATAGATTCTTCATTAATCAGGGAATGACAGATACGGAGAGAAGGCATGAGATTGGGGCTGAGAGGGAAAATGGATCTGCCATAATGAAAGCCAAGATGCAGCCACTATGTGGCACGCTAGCGTAGTGATTAGCAGAATGCTTTACAGTACCAGCGACTCGTGTTCAATTCCCTCTGTTGCCTGTAAGGAGCTTCTGCATTCTCCCCATGAAATGGGTTTCCTCCAATTGCTTTGGTTTCCTCCCACATTCCAAAAGATGAACAAGTCAATAGATTAATCGGTCATTGTAAATTGTCCTGTGATCAGGCTCAGATTAAATTGGGTAATGCTGGGCAGCGTGACTCAGATGGCAGGAAGGGCCTATTCCACAATGTATGTCAATAATACTAATAAATAATAATAAACAATGGAGCAGACTCGATGGGCCAAATGCTGCTCCTATATCTTATGGTCTTACGGTCTTCTATGTATAGCTAAGACACCTAAAACATTTGCATGGTACTGTACAGTGAAATGCGTTGTTTGCGTTAAAAGCAACACAGTCTAAGGAAGCGCCAGGAGCCGCCTGTAACTGTCGCCACCTATTCTGGCACCGACACAGTGTGGCCACGATATTCAGCTCAACAAGCAACAGCGGCAACAACAAAACGGTAGCAGCTAAACAAGCCGCTGTGCACGACTGAAGTCTTAAAAGGTCATGAACAGTTTAAAACAAACATTCAATGTAGATCAAGGAAACAAAAGGATGTTTAAAAGAGTGACGCACGTAATATGAAAAGATCCTCTGATGTGCTGTACGTGAAGACAGCATTTCTCAGACGCGCCCCCTCCCCTTCTTGCTACTACCACTGGGCAGGAGGGGCAGGAGTCTTGGGACCCACACCCACCAGGTTTGGGCGTGGCTTTGCCCTACAGCCATCGGGCTCCTGGGCTGCCTTCACTGACCAACTCCACAGCCATGAACCCTTTCAGGGACTCTGCAGCTCATGTTCCACCAGTTATTTGTTTTACATTTTAATTATTATTTGCCCGACATGTCCTCGTTTGCATATTGAATGCACGTTGGCCTTTGTTGTGACGTGTTTTTGGGAGTCTACTGTGTTTCTTTGTTTCTGGGTGCTTGCACAAAGATGAATATAACTTCAGCCAGACTGGGAGGAATCTACCCACTAGGATCCACAAACATCAACTAGCTGTCAAGAGGCATGACCAACTCTCCCTAGTCTCTACCCATGAAGATTGAGAGGGGCACAAATTCGACCGGACGTCAGTGAAAGTCACGGCGCAAGCGAACACGCAGCTTGCAAGAGAACTAAGAGGCGCGTGGTTTGCCATGAACAGTTCTGTAAACAGACACGCAGGCCTTGATCCTACTTGTGAGCCGATATCGGCTAATTTCCAGACCATAACGCTCGAAGTTCACCACACAGCCAATCGGCGATGAGAGTTCTTTCCACACATCACAACTGAGTTTCTGAAATGACGTCCAATCAGCTGATTGAAAAGTACTGTACAGTCGGCCCTCCTTATCCGCGCGGATTCAACCAACCGCAGATCGGGAAAACCCAGAAGTTCTCTCTCCAGCACTCGTTATTTGAGCATGTACAGACTATTTTTTCTTGTCATTATTCCCTAAACAATACAGTATAACAACTATTTACATAGCATTTACATTGTATTAGGTACTATAAGTAATCTAGAGATGATTTAAAAGTACAGGCAGTCCTCGGGTTATGAACAAGTTCTGTTCCTGAGTCCGTCTTTAAGTTGGATTTCAAGTCGTGACAGGGACATCCGGTATTATTTAGTGTCAGTTAGTCAAACGTTGTCTTTGTATATAGTATACATTTTACCTTTCTATGCATATAAAACACTTAAAAAACATATGTATTTCAATAATTAAACCACTGCGTTGCTTAGTAATAATTGTAGCTTTCATCGGGGCAGGACCTTTCACATGCTCCATTAAAATTGTTCCGATCATTGACCGACTGTAGCCTAATGCTTTTCCGATGACCGATGACATTTCACCTCTTTCCGATCACTTTATTATTTCCACTTTATTTTCAATCGTGATCGTGATTATTTTCGTGAACAGAAACACTGCGGATTCAGAGCTGCGCCGGGTCCTAATGTCCACCGCACTGAGACAGGTTGAATAAGGTCCGGGGTTCCGCTGGGTCCTAAAGACCAGCTCACTGGTTAGCTAAATAAGGGACTTGAGCATCCGCGTTTTTTGGTATCCGCGGGGGTTCCCAGAACCAATCCCCTGCGGATAAGGAGGGCCGACTGTATATGAAGGCCAAGCATTTGGAGGCCACTCCACAATCAACAGCAAGGATGAAGTGTCATCGGATGAAACATTTGCAAGCAAATTGCCAGGATCAGGGAACAACTCAACCCAACCATGAATCTCAAGGTTGTACATGGTATACATAACTTCGATAATAAATGTACTTGTACTTTGATGTTACTACATAACATCAGAAGGCAAACCAGCACACACTTTACCGAATATCAGTACATTTTTATATATTTTTTAATACAACAGAGACAGATGTGGCTCAAACTGCATATAACCACCTCTATCTTGGTGAACACGTTTAAGTTCCTGGCTAATGGCATAGATAATGGAGGGTGATGATAGAAAGCAGAGGTTAACAAGATAGCTCTGGAGATGAACGATCAAGTCATTTAGACAATAGAACAGGATTAACATTCCCTCTAGATATTTCCTAAATCAGCTGCACAGACCAGCCATTGCTCTGGGCAGGCAATCTTTACTTGGCCCGAAAACTGTGTGGCTCTTTAACCAAACATTTTATAAAAGAAAGTTCCAGTTGTGCAGCCACAAAGGCTACGTGTGCGGGAACATTTCAGTCACCGTGCAGCCGCGCACCCGCTCATCTTAGAGGGAACAAGTGAACGGGATATTGATAAGTTGAAGGGTCCTGTTGTTGTAGGCTTGGCCATCTGTTTGAGGACCGAAGGGTCACAAGACGCTCAAGGTTCAAAGAGGAAAGGTTAAACATCTATTTCCTATCAGAAGGAAACCTTACAGGAAACTTCAACTATCTTTAGAGGTTAAATCTTTTCCACTGTTTTGGCTGCTTGGAATGTACTTTTTAAACTGTTGCTTAAACCATATTTTTTAAACCAAAATGCTGCATTATCAATCATTAAAAGTAAAAGTTTTGCAATGAAATGCAGTTTGGACGAGAGCCTGGGAATGAGTTGGTAGTACGGAAAACAAATGTAAAGGTAGCATTTGCTTCTAGACGACCAGAATATCACAGCAAGGATGTACTGCTTATAAAGCTCTGATCAGATCATGTTTGGAGTACTGTGAACAATTCTGAGCCCTGTACCTAAGGAAAGCTACACTGGTGTTGGAGAGGATCCAGGTGAGGTTCACAAAATTGATCCCAGGAATGAAAGGCTAATTGTAAGAGGATCATTTCATGACTCTGGGCCAAACTCGATGGAGTTTAGAAGGATAAGGGGAATCTCAATGAAACCTGTCAAATACTGAAAGGCCTAGATAGAGTGGACGTGGAGAGGATGTTTTCTGTAGTAGGAGAGTCTAGGACTGGAGGGCACAGCCACAGAATAAAGGAACTTCCTTTAAGAACTGAGATGAGGAGGAACTCCTTCAGCTGGTGGGTGGGGAATCTGTGGAATTTGCTGCCACAGAAAGCTGTGGAGATCAAATCACTGGGTGTATTTAAGGCAGAGATTGATAGTTTTTGATTGATAAGGAGGTTAGGGTTTACAGGGAGAAAGCATGGGCATAGGGTTGAGAGAAACATCAGCCATGATTGATTGGCAGAGAAAACTCGATGGGCTGAATGGCCCAATACTACTCAAAGAAAAAAAAAGCCCCAGCTCACTCAACCTATCCTCACAAGACATAGCTCATAATCCAGGCAGCATCCTGGTAAATCTCCTCAGCATCTTCTCTAAAGCTTTCACATCCTTCCTATAATGAGGTGGACAGAACTGATACAAATGCAATTTATCAATAGCCTGCGAATAAAATTGACATTTAGCAAGCCTCATTCTTAAAACAAACTGAATAGCTGTAATTTAGGAATATATTACCATCACAAGAGCTTTTATTAAGAAGTGAGGCGGTGCATAATCTCCTGTTTATACCAACGATGCTGAGGTGAAGACAGCTTCGGTTTCCTAGGTGTAAACATCTCTGGGACTAAGGTTGAGAGATTTTGTGGCAGTTACAGATTTGACTTAACTAGTACAAGAGCTGTCTAAATATAATTTCATATTGTTCATTTATACTTGGTGTTCCTTGTTTGGTTGCGTCACGGCCTGGTATGGAAACACCAATGGTCAAGAATGGAAAAGCCTACATAAAGTGGTTAAGACAGCTCAGTCCATCACAGGAAAAGCCCTCCCCACCATTCCAAACATCTACAAGGAGCACTACCGCAAGAAAGCAGCATCTATCATCGAGGATGCCCACCTTCCAGCCCAGGCTCACTTCTCCCCACTACCATCGGGCAGGAGGTACAGGAGCCTTAGGTCCAACGCCATCAGGTCCAAGAACAGTTATTATCCTTTTACCATCAGGGTCCTGAACTAGCGCGGATAACTTCACTCACCTCAACACTGAACACCCCACAACCTATAGAGTCACTTTCAAGGAGTCTGTAACTCATGTGGTCAATATTAATTAATTATTTATTATTATCATTATTTGTTTTTTTTTGTATTGGCACACTTTGTCTTCTTTTGCACATTGGTTGTTTGTCAGTCTTTCGTTGTGTGTGGTTTTTTTATTGATTCTATTGTATTTCTTTGTTCTACTGTGAAAGCTCACAACAAAATGAACCTCAGGGTAGTATATGGTGACATGCACGTATATTGATAATAAATTTATGCTCACCTTTGAATAACTTAAATCGCAAGCTAACTTTCTCATTCCATTTCCCTGACGTAATGCACTTCATGACATAAATTGTCTTATGTTTTGAATCTTCATAAGACCATAATCATGTCAATATTCTGAGGAAAGGTCTTTCTGAGTGTGTGGATTGGAGGGAGGGAGGGAGGAAAGAAACTTGTTTTGACTGTTGTTCTTTTGCTGCTTGTTGTGTTTTGTGTTGTTCTGCCAAGCTTTGGGGGTGTGCTGCGCTGGCACCAGAATGTGTGGAGACACTTGCGGGCTGCCCCCAACACATCCCTTGGTTATGTTGGCTGTACCTCTCTGTATGTTTTGATGTACGTGTAATAAATAAATTAAAATCTGAATCTGATATCTGATCAATAGCTTTTACTGGTCCATCCACTTAGGTGCCATGGGTAAATCACACCAGAACCCCCACTGTACTGCTACTGTAAAACAACAGAGGTCAAGTCAGTGATAAATCTGATACTGATTTCCCCAGGTGTCTAAGGAATTCAGCATGTCCCTGATGGCCCTCACCAAATTCTAAAGATGAGCCGTTGAAAGCATCAAAGCTTGGTATGTCAACTGCCCCTCCCAAGGCAGCATGGTAGCACAACGCTTTACAGTACAAGCGACCCGGGTTCAATTCCTGCTGCTGCCTGTAAGGAGTTTGTACGTTCTCCTCATGACGTGCCGGTTTCCCCGGGTGCTCTGGTTCCAGCCCACATTCCAAAGACGTACCATTAATTAGGTTCATAGGTCATTGTACATTGTCCCATGATTAGGGTGGTATTAAATCAGGGGATTGCTGGGCAGAGTGGCTCAAAGGGCAGGAAGGGTCTATTCCATGCTGTATCTCAATAAAAATCAAACATTTAAAAACTGCACTCTTCCCATGTTTTGTTAATATTGTTAATTTTGATAATATTGATGGAGGTAAGTTTCTCTGAAGCGGCAATACAGGCATTAAGTGACAGCTGACAGCTTCCAGGGAGCCTTTCACACCCATTTGCTGCGAGACTGTCCTGTTCTGATCTGGGTGCTTTGAAACAATCATAAATAAGGCCGAGCGGTAAGCATATCACGGTTTACACAAATCTGTAATTAAGTCTTGTTCAACAGTTTCTGATTCCCAGCTACCATCAAAAGACTCTGTGCCTAACTGAGGATGACTGGGACCAAGTGTGTGTACAGATGACTGTAGGTAATCGGATGTTAATGACATTTTACCCTCAGGCAGAATGACCCAGAATGAGTACAGACACTGACATCTGATGGTTTGCACCACCTTCCTGGCTTGACACAGATCCCTAGCTCTTTGGGCCACACCAGGAGAAATAAACTTCGCATTTTTTCTCTGACTATAAAGTAAGAGCACTGGAAGCAGTGATCAAGCACAAACCAATAACTAACTCCAACATAAACAGAAAACGTTTGTGTATAAAAATGAGGTGTTCACAGCTGTGTCTGGCTGACTTTAGCAGACAGTTTGCTGTGTGGAATTAAAAATGAGATGGAGAGATATTTGTCAGGTTGGCAGACAATGAGATTATAATTGTGTTAAGAATTTTTACCAAATAAAGATATCTCTTAAATTATCTCGAGATTTTAGAATCTGAATCAGGTTTGTTACGTATCATGAAATGTGTTTTGCAACAGCACAGTGCAATGCATACAATACATTACCGTGCAAAAGTCTTAGCACATACATATAGCTGAGGTGCCTTAGACTTTGGTACAGTATTGTCGTAATTTTATGTATTGCACTCTACTGCTGCCACAAAAAAAAACCAAATTTCATGATATACGTGAGTGATGATAAACTTGATTCTGATATGGGTCTCTATTGTACGTTTATAGCCCAGCAGCGGCGGTTGGCACAGTATGGACAAGAGACTGGGAAGGGGGCGGGGAGACAGGAATCTCTCTTTTCCTCTAGATTTATTTCAATGACTTCGTTCACCAGGCAGTCCCAAAAGCCATTGGCTCGGCACAGTAGTCTTGTGCCGCCAAAGTCAATCCTACGGCCATTGTTCTGCTACCGCTGATTTCTCCGGAAAAGAACTTTAACAAAGATGAAGATCTCGCTCTAAGTTAGAAATAGAATTCAATTGGACAGCAGAAACCTGATTGGATGAGGACTGACCAATCAGGAGAGACAGACGATGGGGGTATAAATACCATCAAAATAAACTTGCCCAGGCATCATCCCTGATGCAGATTGCAGAGTTTATCATCAAAACTATGGCTAGAATTGTTACCTATACTCAGCTGGAAGCCCAAAAAGAGTTTATTTGTCATATACACTGGCAAAGCACTAGATCATTTTTCATTACCTCACTTACTTTTTTTATTTATTTTCTGCTTTTTGTACTACTTGTTTTAAATGAACTATTTAATATACACATACAGGTGTTCCCCCCTCCACTTTACAAAGGTAGAGTGTTCCTATGAAACCTTTCTTAAGCCGAAATGGCATAAAGCGAAGAACCATTAACTTATATGGGAAAAATTTTTGTAAGAGCGAAAATCCTCTTTGTAATGCGAAAACAGGTTACTAATGTAGGTTGCTTGTAGAAGCGAAGTGGCATAAAGTGAATATTTGTAAAGCAGGGGACGCCTGTATATTAGTATATATACTTACTGTAATTCAGTTTTTCCTATAATATCATTGTACTGCTGCCGCAAAGATAACAAATTTCACAACATATGCTGGTGATATTAAACCTGATTCTGATGTTCACTACCTCACTATTTTGCTTTCTTTTTATATTGCTTTAGAGTAACTTATTTATTTTTTAATGTATTGCACAATATGCATAGAGGCAAACAAAAATTAATTTTTATATTGATAAGATAAATGTAAGCAGGCCTTTTCTGCTGAGGTTGGGTGAGACTACAACTAGAGGTCCTGGATTAAGGTTGAAAGGTGAACTGTTTAAGGGGAACATGAGGGGAAACTTTTTCACTCTTAGGGTGGTTAGAGTGTTGAACAAGCTACTAGCAGAAGTGGTGGATGAGGTTTCAATTTCGACATTTAAGAGAAATTTGGGTAGGTTCATGGATGGGAGGGGATCGGAGCCTATGGTCTGGGTGCAGGTCGATGGAACTAGGCAGAATAATAGTTTGGCATTGATGAGATAGGCCGAAGGGCCTCCTTGTGAGCCGTAGTGTTTCATGAGAGTCATAACCTCTCGTCCGCTATGTGTCCGCTGGGAATCGGTAGAAAGATTCCAGTGGTTGTTCTATTTCACATGAAGGATGTGGTGTCTAAGGACATGCTTGAGTGTTGAGTGATGCCAGAACACATTCAGCACTCAGTCCACTGAAATCACACCCGTCTTAGTAACTGTTTACATTTAAACAAAGCCATTTGTCTGATTTATACCAAATACAGTACTGCGGCCATGAAAACAACAAAGTTTATCACATGCAGTACTGTGCAAAAGTCTTAGGCACATGTAAAAAAATTCTGTAAAGTGAAGATGTTTTCAAAACTATTGAAATTAGAAGTTTCTGAAGATGAAAAAAATTACTATAAGGAGGAGTAAACAATCTAAATCAATTCAATATTTGGTGTGACCAACCGTTGTCTTTGAAACTGCATCAATTCTCTTAGGTCAATGTCATGCAGGTTTATAAAAAGAATTGGCTGGTAGGTTGTTCCAAACATCAGTTGCCACAGTTCTTCTGCAGACTTCGGCTGTCTCGCTTGCTTCTCTCTCTCCAGGTAATCCCGGACAGTCTCGATAATGTTGAGATCAGGGCTCTGTGGAGGCCATACCAACTGAAACCATACAACAAAACTAGGGTGCACAATACTGTATGATAATAAACCTGATTCTGATTAATCTCTCAAAGTTTTCCTTTTATATTTGAACGCATTCTTTCCCCCAGTGCCAGAGCTAATAGTCAATATTGGTCTGTCTTCCTTACAGGAGATACTCGTCTGCAGAACCACCATGAAGAAGTTGGTGCTTGTCATCTTACTGATCCTGGTCGAGCTTGCATTTGGCATTGACAAAGTGGAGGAGCTTGAATCCAGCAAGGATAGCTATGAGCGGCTCTTCCACACGAGCAGACACAAGCGTGCCACTGTCTCCATGGAGAACAAGTGCTCGTACACCTTCATCGTGCCGCAGCAGAAGGTCACGGGGGCCATATGTGTGAACTCGAAGCCCGAGCCCATGGTGGAGAGTCGGGTCAATAAGCAAGAGCTGGAGGTGATCAACAATGAACTCCTGAAGCAGAAAAGGCAGATCGAGAACCTGCAGCAGCTGGTGGAGGTGGACGGAGGGGTGGTTAATGAGGTGAAGCTCCTGCGGAAGGAGAGTAGAAACATGAACTCTAGAGTCACCCAGCTCTACATGCAGCTGCTCCACGAGATCATTCGCAAGCGGGATAACGCCCTCGAGGTGTCTCAGCTCGAGAACAAGATTCTCAACCAGACGGCGGAGATGATGTTGCTTTCTAACCGCTACAGGGACCTGGAGCATAAGTACCAACACCTGGCCTCGCTGGCGAATAACCAGACATACCTCATCGCACAGCTGGAGGCCAGGTGCCAGCTGCTGCCCGCCGCCAGGCCGGTGCAGCCTCCGCCCCAGAAACGCAAACCCAATCTCATCACAACCAACGAAATCCAGCGGGATCAGAACCCCCAGGACAGGCGACAACTGGCACTGAACCTGCTGCCCACCATGCCACCCCTTCCTTCCCACATGCCCACCACAAATGAGCCATCTGGTGAGTGAACGGCAACGTGCCTGGTCGAGCATAGATGTAACAGAAGGCTGTTTGACGTCTCTGGGCCTGTACTCACTGGAGTTTAGAAGAATGAGGTGGGGTGGGGGGGGAATCTCATTGAAACCTGTCAAACATTGAGAGGCCTGGACAGAGTGGACGTGGAGAGGATGCTTCCACAGACGGCTATAGAGGCAATATCACTGAGTATATTTAAAGTGGAGGTTGACAGCTTCTTGATCAGTCAGTGTGTCAAAGGTTACGAGGAGAAGGCAGGAGAATGGGGTTGAGAGGGATAGTAAATCAGCCATGATGGAATGGTGGAGCAGACGATGGGCTGAATGGCCTAATTTTCCTCTTATGTCTTGTGGTCTTATTCAGATTCATCACACGTACAGGTAAACATACAGTTAAGTTTGTTGTTTGCATTCTGGGTGGCACGTTTATGTGACCACCAACGTCCGTATAACCTTTATCTTTGCTACTCAGTCAAGTTCCTGCTCTGTGAAGCCGGGGTGACAGCTGGTGCCCAACAGTTAGCCCGCATTATAATAAATTAGATTGGATTATCTTAGATTTATTAATCACATGTAAAAGTCTTAGGCACATACAGTATATATCGCTAGGGTGCTAGCTAAGTATTTTGCACAGAACTGTATTTGTCAATGTGGAGCAGAGAGCGAGTTTGTACATCTGGCGGGAGCAAAGGATACTGTGAATGGCAAGGGAGGGGTGTGGGACAGGCGGCAGAGAAGGAGTACGAGGGGCGGGGGTCGGCGCAGGTGCAGATACACCCAGCCCTGAGCCGAAGAGCTTGTTCCTGTGCGGTACTATTCTACATTCTGTGGTTCTTATTATAATTTATAGTATCTTTTATGTGTTGCACCGTGGTGGTGGTAGTTGTCCATCATGTCCGACCATGACAGGAAACCTGTGCCGGGGAGTTTTTAAAGTGGAAAAACCATTGCACTGGGGCAGTTCAACTCTCTCGGCCTCAGAAGTCCATGGCCAGTGTACGAAAAAGCGTCACAAATTACACTGTACCGCTGCTGTAAAACAACAAATTTCACGACATATGTCAGTGATCTTCAGTCTGATTCTCCCAAATGCCACTGTCATATTTGCTTCCGCCTTCGGCCTGGCTGTATACTCCAGAGACCCACAACTCGGTGTAAAAAAAACTTGCCCGTTTATTTCCTTTAAATTTCCCCCCTCACTCTCCGTAGCATTTGACTATTTTTTATGAGGCTCCATGCTCCGCCCCTGCACAAATGGAAAGTGTGCAAGCAGCCAGCCAGATTTAAACTTGGGACCATTTGCCTTGTTGCCATGACACCCCTAACCAGCACTCTTTAAAGTTACGTCCTCCAGTATTTGGCTGAAGTGAATCCGTCAGAGATCTGGGGGAAGGCACCAATATTTAATCACACAGTGCAGAACAGATTCATTTAATGACATGTTGCAACATTTATTAAAGCTGGACAAGTCTTGAACTTGGAGTTTAGTCTCATTTAAAGATTAGCTTTATTTATCACATGTCCAGGGTGAGGAGCTGAACCTTTAGGACTGAGAGAAGGAATTTCTTTTCTCAAGAGAGTTGAAAACATTTGGAATTCCAGAGAGCTGTGCTGTCAAGCACATAGATAGCAGAAACACTTGGGCGGGGAGGCTTCAGAATCAGCTATCATCTTATCCAGGGGTTCAGAACTTGGGGTCACAGACCACTCAGTTAATGGTAGGAGTCCATGGCATTAAAAGAAGTTGGGAGCTCCTGATCTTACTGAATAGCAAAACAGTTCAAAAGGCTGAATGGCTCATTCTTGATCGTTAATATCTCCGAATGCATCACATTGTGTTCAAGCAAACATCCTAAATGATAAAGAATAATGTACAAGTAATTAAAAAGAAGTAGACTTTCTTGCTTATAATGCACTTGGGGAGATGTGACTCCCTAGGGTAAAGGAAGCAATGTTTTATGCAACTATTGAATTGCTGGCAATTACTAATAGGAAAATGGTAACCCTTGCCCCAACATGCTGTTTTTTCCCCAAGGAAACATCTTGTTAGTAGTAATGAGTGCCCTTAATGCTGGGTTATTGACCTGGATTTCTTGCATTTGAAAACATCACAGAGTCAGAATCAGAATCATGTTTAATATCACTGGCATATATCGTGAAATTTGTTGTCCTTACAGCAGCAGTACAATGGAAAACCTGTGAATTACAGTAAGTATAGTTAAATAAATAGTGCAAAAATGGAAATAATAGTAGAGAGGTAGTGTTGATGGGTTCAATGTCCATTCAGAAACCGGATGGCAGAGGAGAGGACATACAACCATGACACTACCCTTTCATTTCATATAATGGAGTTGTTTTTAATATTTAAGTCATAACCTGTCGTCCACTATGTGTCCGCTGGGAATCGGTAGAAAGATTCCAGTGGTTGTTCTATTTCACATGAAGGATGTGGTGTCTAAGGACATGCTTGAGTGTTGAGTGATGCCAGAACACATTCAGCACTCAGTACACTGAAATCACTCCCGTCTTAGTAACTGTTTACATTTAAACAAAGCCATTTGTCTGAGTTATACCAAATACAAGTTGCGTCAGATTCTTTAATCCACACAGACACGGTCACTCTTGCTCTCCATCAAAACCAAACCCCATGAAATCCAAAACAAAAAGGAAACTTTTAATAACGCCAGATTCCTGTGAAAACTACTCTCCCACTGAGATGCGGACAATAGCTACCGGTTTCCTGCAGCATTTCGACTGAAATAACTAACTTCCTCCCTTCTCCAAGAGTTCACTTGCATTGACCTTCGACTTTCAACCACAAAGCTTCAACATCCTGGTATAAAGACCATAAGGCCATAATACTTAGGAGCAGTATTAGTCCATTTGGCCCATAGAGTCTGCTCCGCCATTCCCTCATAGTTGATATGCAGCCTCAGGAAAAATACACCCGCAGGACAACGAATACTTCCTCGGGTCTTAAACTCCTTTACCCGTTTTAGATGTTTTATTGCAGAAAGGGGTATCAATATAAAAGCAACAAAACGAATTTTTTAAAAACAGTTCCCGCTATTACAATCTCGGTTTAACTTCGGATCACACCCTTGTTACGCATGCAGTATGAAAATAACTGAAACAAAATACACAAAACCAATACGGTAGTGGCAATTATTTGGCACACACATGCTTAACTTCCAAACACATATAGGCTAGACCTTGAAATGAGTTCTCCTCGCTCACGCTAGTAGGCCGATTAAGGAACTTCACAAGCTCGCTATTCCAGCGTTGATCAATTCTACTCGCCAAAATCTTTCCTCACCAGACCTGGGTGAAGCATTCAAATATCGTCCTTTCTAGAACATGGCAACTCTTCATTCTATTCCACCCATGCAAAATGACATCACCATTTTCTCTTAAAGGCACAGGCAGATATTTTAGCATTACCAAGGTGAATACATAAGTGCACTTTAACAATAAAAAATTATATTCAGCAGTCACCTGGTTACATATATAAAATATAATAAGTCGTGCAAAAAGAAAGCAAAAATAATGAGGTTGTCTTCATTGGTTTATTGTCCATTCAGAAATCTAACAGTGGAGGTGAAGAGGCTGTTCCTAAAACATTGAGTGTGTGTCTTCAGGCTCCTGTGCCTCTTCCCCGATGACAGTAATGAGGCGAGGGCCTTCCTGAAGCATTCATTACCTTTTGAAGATGTCCTCGGTGGTTTGGAGGCTAGTGCCCATGATGGAGCTAGCTGAGTTTACAGCTTTCTGCAGCATTGTCCTATACGGTGCGGTGGCCCCTCCATACAGACAGTGATGCAACCAGTCAGAATGCTCCTTATTGCACATCTGTAGAGATTTGGCTCATTACCGTTGATGTCACACAAAGGAGTAGCTCCTCTCAGCAACTGGAACACACAACACACCAACAGGTGCTGACGCTCACTGTCAGCGGCGAGAAGAACCACGTCACCTCCCGAGCCACAATTCCCAAGCTTAGAATGGCCATGTGAGAGACCTAGAGGTCAACACAGGCCACTGGAGGTCTGCCCCCTTGCAGCCATTTTTTATCGTTTGGCCATGTGAAGGCCGACTCAGCACAAAATATAAACTACCAACTAAGACCTTAATAAATCACCTCATGCTTCTCTCAAAGTCACAAGTCAAAGTAGATTTATTATGGAAGTACGTATGTCACTATATTCTACCCTGAGATCCATTTTCTTGCAGGTGTTTACAGGTAAATAAAGAAATAGATTTTATTGAAAAAGACTATACATAAACAAAAACAACCAACATGCAGAGGAAGAAAACTTGTGCAAATAAATAAACAAACAAATAAATAAATAATACTGAGAACATGAGTTGTAAAATACTTGAAAGCGAGCTTGTAGGCTGTGGAATCTTTTCAGTGTTGAGGTGAGTGGAGTTATCCACACTGGTTCAGAAGGGTAATACCTGTTCCTGAACCTGGCGGTGTGGGATCTTGCCCGACGGTAGTACAGTAGTGAGAAGAGAATATGGTCTGGATGATGCAGGTCCTTGATGATGGATTCTGATTTCTTGTGTGAGCACCCCTTGTAAATGTGATCAGTTATTTTGTGAGATCCGGAGTAACAATTAATTTGTTCTCCTTTACACGTGAGTATGGGGAAGACCTTAAACAATTTTGAATCTTATGAAACCATGTAGCCCTGGAGTGGGAATGGTATTGATAACTGGGATTGGTAGAGTTTTGAGCACAAATGGAATCAAGGGATTGGACAAGGAAGAGGACTGGAGATGCAGCATTATCCATGATCACTTTTAAACAGGAGAGTGGGATTGATGGGATATATAATGTCTCATTGTATTTTTATGTTCTGACCCAGCAGTGAAACACTATTTCTAAATGCAGGAGCAAAGATTTAATGTATTCTCCCACAAAGCCAGATCAAGTATTTTCACACCTGCTCAAGAAGAGCAATTGTGAGGATAGTTCTTGACACAGTAGACAGCTTGTTCTCTGGAATATGGGAATATGAGGTACCTCTGTGGACTGAACTTTAATATCCAACTCAACTGCCCTGGTTTTCCTTTGTAATACTCAGAGCACTGCACATGGAAGTGTTCTTGGCTTTGTTTCGGGACTGGGAGAAGGTACAATTTGGAAACAGGCCAAGAATAATCCTGGCGCATAGAGTCGTAATAGCTGGAGACTGGTGCTTCTCCTGGGGGAGGGTATCAGACATTCAGTAGATAGGCAGGCTAATTTGTGCAGAACTGTACTGGGAAGGACTGAAGCCCTAATGTCAAAAGGTTTAAATGCCTTTTAACATTGGTCTTGGATTTGCAAATACATATTTCAATGTAAACGATAGATACCTACGTACACGCAATGGCCACTTAATTAGCTGCAGGAGTAGAACCTGGTATGGTCTTCTGCTGCTGTAGCCCATCCACTTCAAGGTAAAACAAGGAACACACACAAAATACCGAAGGAACTCAGCAGGCCAGCCAACATTTATGGAAAAGAGTAAATAAGTCAACACTTCGGGCTGAGACCCTTCATCAAGCCCAAAACATCGACTATTTTCTCTTTTCTATTGATGCTACCTGGCCTGCTGAGTTCCTCCAGCATTTTGTGTGTGTTGCTTGGATTTCCAGCATCTGCAGATTTTCTGGTGTTCAAGGTAAAAGATGTGTGTTCAGAGATGCACTTCCGCACACCACTATTGTGACGTCTGGTTATCTAGTTATTTATTGAGATACAGCACGGAATAGGCCCTTCCGGCCCTTTGAGCCATGCTGCCCAGCAATCCCCTCCATTTAGTCTGAGCCTAATCACGGGACAACTTACTATGACAATTAACCTACCAACCAGTACATCTTTGGACTTGAGAGGAAAGCGGACCACCCTGAAGAAACGCTTGTGGTCATGAAGAATGTACAAGAGTCTTTAAGGTAGTGGTGGGAATTGATCCTAAGTTGTGGTACTGTAAAGTGTTGAGCTAACCACTATGCTACAGTGCTGCCCGTCGTTTCAGCTACTGTAATCAGCTTGAACCAGTCTGGCCATTCTTCTCTGACTGCTGTCATTAACAAGTCCTTTCCACCCACAGAACTGCCGTTCGCTGGATGCTTTTCATTTTTCACACCAATCTCTGTACACTCTACATGATAGTGCATGAAAATCCCAGGAAATCAGCAGCTTCTGGGATACTCAAACCACCCCATCTGGCACCAACAATCATTCCACAGTCAAAGTCTGCCATTTCTTCCCCATTCTGATGTTCGATCTTAACAACAACTGAATTTTTTGACTATGTCTGCATGCTGTTATACATTGAGTTGCTGTCACATGATTGGCTGATTAGATATTTGAATTAACGAGCAGGCTTACAGGTCCATCTAATAAAGTAGCCACAAATGTGTACACAAATGAAGATATATGTAAAAATTTATCTGTCTGCTGCCTGCAGGATGCCTATGTCATCTGTATTATTCACTACATACAGCTGCAGGTCTTCGGTTGCACACTGATTGTTAGTCAGTCTTTGTTTGTACATAGTTTTCTATATAAATTCTACTGTATTTATTTATTTTTCCTGTAAATGCCTGCAGGAAAATGAATCTCAGGGTAGCAAATAGTAACATTTACCTACTTTGATCATAAAATTACTTTGAACTTCACCTGGACCAAAACGTTGACTCTCCATTTCCGTCCACAAGTGCTGCTTGACATTTATTTCCTTCAGCATCTCATTTGTGCCACTTCATAAGTGCTAACTTGTTTTGGGTTTTGTTGAGAAGCGATTCAGAAATTAACTGTTTCATAAGTCCATAACTTATAGGATCAGATTTAGGCCGTTCGGCCCATCGAGTCTGCTCCGCCATTTCATCGTGGCTGATCCATTTTCCCTCTCAGCCCCAATCTCCTGCCTTCTCCCCGTATCCCTTCATGCCCTGATTAATCAAGAATCTATCACCCAATGACGTTGCCTCCACATCCAACTTTGGTAATAAATTCCACAGTTCCACCACTTTCTGGCTAAAGTAATTATCCCCATCTTAAAAGGACACTCCACTCCTCTGAAGCTGTGCCCTCTGGTCTTAGATTTGTGGCTAAGCAGCGGAACAGTGTGAAGATCATTATTCACAAATGATGGCTGAGGGGAAATTAAATAGCCTTGGTAATTTTATTTGATTTTGTGTTGACCACTCTATCAAACATTTAGCTCATTCAAAGCTCCTATAACATCTCTCACTTTAAAATAACTATGCTGTGAAGGAGCATTTCCGAGTGTTTGGCAGAATGACTGTTTACCACAGAACAGCTGGGCAGTAAAGAGGAGCAGATTCTGACATCCTGAGACCACGCACTATGAGATCTCACGAGTGGAGCGACAAGGACTTTACAAGAGCAGACACCAATCATTTGCTTTTGGAAACCAGAATAGTCTTTTGTAAAAAACAAAGTTCTGAAAGCCATCTGGTGCTATTGTAAGAGCTGAGATTAGGGAAGGAAACTGTTCAGCATTCCTAGGGAAACTGTTCACTGGTATTTAGTCCAGATCGACAGCTGACTTGAATTATATTGCAGCAGACCCGCTATTACAATCCTGATTAAATCAGTAAAAGTAGCAGCGTTTCCAGCTGCTGTTCTGAGATGCTTTGAACGCATGTTATACATGGAGAGGAATCAAAGAACGATAATATGTGTGGGATTATTCTAAATAGTGCATTTTTTTTTGCTACTGGCAGTCTCGTGCATCCTTGCATGTCATTAATGTTTGAAGGTGCTGCAGATCACTTCACCTCTGTCCTTGAGTGGACATCGACATAAATGGTATTCCACAGATAAAAATCACAACACAATAGTGTAGCGGTTAGCGTAACACTATTACAGCACCAGCGACCCGGGTTCAGTTTCCACTGCTGTCTGTAACGAGTTTATACCTTTTCTCTGTGACTAAGTAGATTTTCTCCAGGTGCTCCAGACTTCAGGCCTCTGCACCTCCTGCTGGTTGGGAGCTGTGAGAAGGTAGCATGGTGAGGATCTCTGATGACAGATGTTGCCTTCCTGAGGCAGTACCTCATGTAGATACCACCAGTGGTGGAAAGACCACTCAGCCCATCATGTACTGGGCTGAGACCAGAGGGATTATTGATGTTTTTGTACTTCTGATTCCTAGGTTTAATTTTTAATTAATGAAAATAAATGCATTTGTCAGAACATGTTTGGAACATTACGAGGGGTGATTGATATGTTTGTGGCCTAAGGTAGAAGGAGTCAATTTTAGAAAACCTGGCACATTTATTTTTCAACATAGTCCCTTCCTACATTTACACACTCAGTCCAGCGGTCGTGGAGCATACGGATCTTGGACGTCCAGAAAGTGTCCACGGCAGGGGTGATTGATAAGTTTGTGGCCTAAGGTAGAAGGAGATGAGTTATACAGCTCTCGTTACGTGCACATGCAGTTCAACTCTTTGAGTGATTATGCAGAAAGTTTCAAGTAATAACCCATCAGGGTGATTGATAAATATGTGGCCTTAAGTAGAAGGAGATGAGTTATTAACTTGAAACTTTCTGCATAATCACTCAAAGAGTTGACCTGCATGTGCGTGTAACTCATCTCCTTCTACTTTAGGCCACAAACTTATCAATCACCCCTGCCGTGGACACTTTCTGGACGTCCAAGATCCGTATGCTTCATGACCGCTGGACTGAGTGTGTAAATGTTGGAGGGGACTATGTTGAAAAATAAATGTGGTAGGTTTTCTAAAATTGACTCCCTCTACCTTGGGCCACAAACTTATCAGTCACCCCTCGTATGGGCAATGTTTGGCTCTGCATCTAAGGAAAGATGTGCTGGCCCAGAGGGGGTTCACCAAAATTATCTTGGGAATGAAAGACTTATTGAAAGAGGAATTTGATTGCTCTGAGCCTATACTTGATGGACTGAAAAAGGATGAAGGGGAAGTCACTGAAATCTAAAGGCCTGGATAGAGTAGACATGGAGAGGATATTTCCATTAGTAAGAGAACCTAGGGTTTGAGGGCATCCTCAAATAAAGGGACATCCCTCTATTGTCAAAATGTATCCATGGCCTCCTCTATTGTCAAAATGAATCCAAACTCAGGTTGGAGGAACAACACCTTATATACCTGCTGGGTAGCCTCCAACCTGATGGCATGAACATTGACTTCTCTAACTTCCGTTAATGCCCCTCCTCCCCTTCTTACCCCATCCCTGACATATTTAGTTTTTTGCCTGTTCTCCATCTCCCACTGGTGCTCCCCCCCCGCTCCTTTCTTTCTCCTGAGGCCTCCCGTCCCATGATCCTTTCCCTTCTCCAGCTCTGTATCACTTTTGCCAATCACCTTTCCAGCTCTTAGCTTCATCCCACCCCCTCCGGTCTACTCCTATCATTTTGCATTTCCCCCTCCCCCCTCTACTTTCAAATCTCTTACTATCTTTCCTTTCGGTTAGTCCTGACGAAGGGTCTCGAACCGAAACGTCGACATCGCTTTTCCCTATAGATGCTGCCTAGCCTGCTGTGTTCTACCAGCATTTTGTGTGTGTTGTTGTTTGAATTTCCAGCATCTGCAGATTTCCTCGTGTTTGACATCCCTTTAAAACTGAGATTAATCCCTTCAGCCAGAGGGCGGTGTATCTGTGGAACTGGTTGCCAGGGTTGGGTGTGAAGGCCACATGACAGGTTATATTTAAGGCAGAGCCTGATGGACTTTTGATTGGTGGGGTGGAGGGGGTGTTGAGGGTTATCAGGTGCAGGTGGCAGAATAGGGTTGAGGAAAGGAAACACCCTGATTGAATGGAGAAGCAGCCTCAGTGGTCAAATTCTGCTCCAATCGATTATGGTCTGATGGAAATTCATTTTCCCTCCAGTCACCCTTTAGCGATTTGATCTCATGGAAGTCCATGCTCCCTGGTTAAACTGGTCTCAGAATAACTGCCCATCTACTCTAAGCAACTCAAGCCACTAGCAAGGACTTTCCCATTTCCCCACAGTGAGCCTGGCTGCTCAGCCTCATTACATTTACGAGTGTTGAATCATGTAGGTTTAACTGGCAAGAGAATACCTTCTCTACAAAATAGAAGTTCTGCATATGAAAACTTAGTACAGTATTTTTAACTGAAAGCCACTCTGTCTACCAGAAACTGGGAGCAATTTCAAGCAGCCCCAGGGGATTAATGCAAAGCTGCCCATGTGGCACATCCAGCCTTTGACTCGACTCATCTCGCCTGTGCCGGTTTGGTTTCAACAGGATTTGAAACCCACACTTTCCACCGAGGACATTGTGGCCGACATTTGGTGGTAGGGAGAAGGGATGAGTGAGAGACAGAGGCAAGCAGATAAAGACAGACAGACTGACAGAGACTGAGAGAGATAGATAGAAACATAGAGAGAGAGAGAGAGAGAGAGAGAGAGAGAGAGAGAGAGTGAGTGAGTGAGTGAGAGGCTGACAGAGACAAAGACAGACCAACAGAGTCTGAGAGAGACAGAGACATACAGAAAGACACAGAGACAGAGAGTCAAATGCAGATAGACTGGCAGACAGAGAAAGAGAGAGACAAAGACAAACAGAGACATAAAGAGATAGTCACAGAGAGAGAGAGACAGACAGACAGACAGTCAGAGAGGGAAAGAGAGACAGACAGAGGATGGAAGTTCACAACAATGAATAAACATCTCATGAACTCTGGTGCCCTGTAAACATATTAACTATATATTAACTGCCTCCATGAAGCTTAATGTCTGATACTTTTAATCAAGGGTGCAAGAGCTGTCAGGATGCCAAGAATCAGGAATGGAGCCCAAAAACATTTGATTCCATTCAACAGTTGAGGTCAGTGAGCAACGTTCCTGCCACTGTGCTTGGCCACACAAAGTCAGTTTCGCTACTGCAAGGTGTGGGCTGGAATGAGTGACCATGAATGAATTACTTTGATACCGGTACTGCCTCAGTCTGCGTTGCCGGAGAGCTGGCACTACAACTACACACCGTTAGTTCTGCTAAATTTGGATCGCTTGATTTCGATTATTCAGGAAAGAAAATCTGGATTTGCAAGCCCACTACCAAGAGGGAGGAGTTATAAAAAGGGGAACTGGGCCTAACTCACAGGCATGATCCCCCTGAATTCTGAGTAAAGCTCCTTTCCTGTAACTCAGTTCACTAAGCAACACAGACAAGTTCTAGAGGCAAAGTAAGATTTGAATCACCCGATGTAACATTCACAAGGCTACTACCCGGACTGGAGGATGTGAGTTACAAGCAGTGACTGGACAGGCTGGGTCTCATTCCCCTGGAGTGTAAGTGACTGAGGAGAGTCCGTATAGAGCAAAATTAGTGGGAAATTAAAGGACTGGAAAGATTTTAAAAATCAACAGAAGGCAACTGAAGGCAGAATACGAAAGGAAGTTAGCTAATAATATTAAAGAGGATACCAAAAATTTCTTCAGATACGTAAAGTGTAAAAGAGAGGTGAGTGTAGATATTGGACCACTGGAAAATTATGCTGGAGAGGTAGTAATGGGGGACTATGAAATGGCGATGAATGGAATAAGTATTTTGCGTCAGTCTTCACTGTGGAAGACACGAGCAGTATGGTGGAAGTTCCAGGTGTCGTGAGCATGAAGTGTGTGAAGTTACCATAACTGGAGAGAAGGTTCTTGGGAAGCTGAACGGTCTGAAGATAAATAAGTCACCTGGACCAGATGATGTACACCCCAGGGTTCTGAAAGAGGTGGCCGATGAGATTGTGGAGGCGTCGGGCGTGATCTTTCAAGAACCACTCAGTTCTGGAAGACTGGAAAATTGCAAATGTCACTCCACTCTTCAAGAAGGGAGACAGGCAGAAGAAAGGAAACTATAGGCCAGATAGTCTACCTCTGTGGTTGGGAAGATGTAGGTGTTCATTATTAAGAATGAGAACTCAGGGTACTTGGGCTGCAGTCCGCAAGGGAAAATCCTGCCTGACAAACCTGTTGGAATTCTTTGAAGAAATAACAAGTAGGATAGACAAAGGAGAATTAGTTGATGTTGTGCACTTGGATTTTCAGAAGCCCTCTGACAAGCTGCCACACATGAGGCTGCTTAACAAGCTACAAGTCTGTGGTATTACAGGAAAGATTCGAGTATGGATAAAGCAGTAACTGATTGGCAGGAGGCAAAGAGTGGGAATAAAGGGGGCCTTTTCTGGTTGGCTGCCAGTGACTAGTGGTGTTCCTCAGGGGTCTGTGTTGGGACCAATTCTTTTTACGTTATATGTTGATGATTTGGATGATGGAATTGATGGCTTTGTTGCAAAGTTTGCATATGATACGAAGATAGGTGGCGGGGTAGTTAGCTTTGAGGAAGTAGAAAGGCTACAGAAATTAAAGGGTTGACTATTTTCTAAATGGAGAGAAAATACAAAAAACTGAGGTGCAAAGGGACCCGGGAGTCCCTGTGCAAGATTCCCTAAAGGTTAAGTCTGTGGTGAGAAAGGCAAATGCCATGTTAGCATTCAATTCAAGAGGACCAGAATACAAGAGCAGGGATGTAATGTTGAGAGTTTATAAAGTACTGGTGAGGCCTCACTTGGAGTATTGTGAACAGTTCTGGGCCCCTTATCTTAGAAAGGATGTGCTGAAACTGGAGAGGGTTCAAAGGAGGTTCACATAAATGATTCCAGGACTGAATGGTTTGTCATATGAAAGGAGTGTTTTTCAGGGCTCTGGGCCTGTATTCACCGGAATTCAGAAGAATGAGGGGGTGACCTAATTGAAACCTATTGAATGGTGAAAGGCCTTGATAGAGTGGATGTGGAGAGGATGTTTCTTATGACAGGAGAGTCCAAGACCAGAGGACACAGTCTCAGAATAGTGGGATGTCTTTTTAGAACAGAGATGAGGAGGAATTTTTTTAGCCAGAGTGTGGTGAATCTGTGGAATTCTTTGCACAGACAGCTGTGGAGGCCAAGTCTTTATATTTAAGGCAGAGTTTGATAGATTCTTGATTGGTCAGGGCATGAAGAGATAGAGGGAGAAGGCAGGAGACTGAGGCTGAGAGGAAAATTGGATCAGCATGATGAAATGGCAGAGCAGACTCGATGGGCCAAGTGGCCTAATTCTGCTCCTATATCTTATTAGAATGAAAAAGGAAGGCCAGAATAAGGTGGGTGGTTGGGAAGGAGTACAAGCTGACAGGTAATAGGTAAAATCAGGTCGAGGGGAAAGGTAGGTGAGGGAAATGAAGAGAGGAATAAGTGGACTTCTTGATGAAGTCTAATCCTGATGAAGGGTCTCGGCCTGAATCATCAACTGTTCATTTCCTTCCATAGAGATGCTTCCTGACCTATTGAGTTCCCACCAGCATTATGCAGGTGTGTTCCAACACATGCAGAATTTCTTGTGTCTCTGAAACTAGGGGACATTGCGAGAAGGGAAGAATTTAAATGGGACCTGAGGGGCAAGGTTTTTATCCCACACGGAGATGGTGTGTATTTGGAACGGGCTACCAGAAGACATATGGTAGAGACTGATGCGATTAACAATGCTTAAAAGACATTTAGATCGGTTAATGGATAGGAAGGAATTGGGGTGAGAGGGCTGAGCTCAGGTAGACAATCTGGTCAGCATGGACGAGTTGGACCAAAGGGCCTTTCTTCTGTGCTGTACCCTACCTACACCATGCGTCAGAGTGCTCTGGCTACAGGAGAATCGTCAGAATATATTCTCAGCAAGGGTTGTAATCTGTGTGTGATCAAATTAGCAAAGTGACCATTAGGAGAACATAATTAAAATGGGACTGTAGGAAATTAGAACAACGATGTTGAGGAATTTCTTTAGTCAGAGGGTGGTGAAACTGTGGAATTCATTACCACAGACAGCTGTGGAGGCCAAGTCATTGGGTATATTTAAAGTGGAGGCTGATAGCTTCTTGATTCAAAGATTCAAAGTACATTTATTATCGAAGTATGTATGCAGTATACAACCCTGAGTAAGGGACCCAAGTGTTACAGGGAGAAGGCCGGAGAATGACTCAATTTAGTTTGGAATATTGTTGATCACTTAAATAGTTTACACGATTAGTGTTTTTTTTTCTTTCTCTTGCGCATTGGGTGTTGGTCTTTTATTTTTTTGTCTCCTTAATCGGGTTCTTTCGGGTTTCTTACTTTGTAGCTACCTGTAAGCAAATATACCTCAAGGCTCCTTGTGGTCTATAATTAAAGCAGAGGTTGACAGGTTCATGATTAGTAAAGGGTGTCAGAGTATACCGGAGGAAGGTAGGGAGAATGGGGCTGAGGGATAATAAATCAGCCACAATCGAATAATAGAGACGATTTAATGGGCTGATTCTGCTCCTATTGGGCACTGCAAGTACGGACTGCACTGGCAAGTGGCAAATGCTCTATTATCTCTGTAAAAATTTAACGTGCCTTGTGCTCCTTGTTCTCCAGGACCGTGGAAGGATTGTATGGATGCAGCAGAGGCTGGCAGCAAAATCAGTGGAATATACTTGCTGAAACCCGAGAACAAAAACCGTCTCATGCAGGTCTGGTGCGACCAAACCCATGACCCCGGCGGCTGGACCGTCATTCAAAGGCGCCTGGATGGCTCGGTCAACTTCTTCCGCAACTGGGAGACCTACAAGGTCAGCCAGCTCGTGTCGCGCCACCGTACTGCTGCCTTTGGTAAAAGATCGAGGACAGGCTATTCATCTTGAGGGGCAAGAAATAGGTGGAGGGGTTTATAGAACGGGATGAGGTAGGGGGAGAGCATGCTCTCGGGGAGCAGAAATATGACGATGGTCCCAATATGGGCTGCAAAAAACCCATAGTTATGGAAATCAGCCATCCTGATGTTCAAGGTTCAAGGTTGATATCTTAGTTAGTACATTGCTGTTACATTGCCAGCAATCTGGGTTCAATTCCCACTGCTGCCTATAAGGAGTATGTATGATCTGTCCAGCTTCCTCCCACTTCCCAAGCATGTACGGGTCAGTAGGTTAATTGGTCATATGGGTGAAGTTGGGCAGTGTAGGTTCATTGGGCCAGTACAGCCTGTCATCCTGCACCTCTAAATAAAAACCATCTTCATTCTACAGAAAGAAAGAAACATTAGCACCCTAATCCAATGGGTAGACTAGCCAGTTGGGATTTCATCAATCAAGGTGCTGTACTCTAAGGGGCACCAGTGGAAAAGTACAAAATTGTGGCTCAACAGAAGGATTTGAAAATTACAGAGAGTGTAGAGAGGCCAAGTATTCAGGGCTGAGAGACAGGGAGGTTTTGGTATTATGACATCAAAAGGAATTTCCCATGGAGCTCTATAAAAGTTGGTTTGGGAATAAAGGGATGGGATGGTTTCCTGCTGTATTTTGTGATTCTATTTAACAGTTACTTATACCAAACAGGAGATCAGGCTTGAAGCCAAAGATCAGATCAGCAATGAACCAACACACTTTAGGATCATTTGAGGGGAGTCTACACAATTTCAGGATGAACTCAAGCCTGCAAATTTCTCTCTAACACAAGTTCTTATCACACCATTATTTATTGTGTTTCCGATTTAGCATGGGCTTAAATTAAAGGAATTAATCTTTTGCTTCGTGCACAGTGGAAAAATGCCATGGCACTTGGCTCACGAGCCTGCAATTCACCCTTTAACTTCCACAGCACACAAATCTAATTTGTGGAATCACTCCTGGTAGCTACATTCTGGAGTCCAGATATCATTGTGGTCCATCTGGTCAACAGTCCCACCAAGATCAACACACTGCTCACACAAATTATTGAAGGATCTCCCCTACTCCCAGCCCAAGGGCTACACTGTAAACACCACAAATGACTTGAGGTATCAAAGTTCAAAGTACATTTATTATTAGAGTACGTATATGTCAATTATATACTACCCCAAAATTTATTTTCTAGTGAGCATTCACAGTAGAACCAAGAAATACAATAGAATCAATGAAAAACTTCTCACAAAGTACCAAACAATGAATTGTGTAAAAGAAGACAACTGTGCAAATGTGAAAAATAATAATATATAAATAATACTGAGAACATGAGTTTTACAGTCCTTGAAAATGGGCTCACAGGTTGTGCTCAGAGATCAGTTCAGTGTTGATGAGTGAAGTTATCCCGTGCTAAGGAGCCAGATGGTTATAGGGTGATAACTGTTCCTGAACCTGCTGGAGTGGGACCTAAGGATCCTGTACCTCCTTCCCAAAGGCAACCATCGTGCCACCATGAGCCATTATGGCCAGTCTCCTCGTGCTGAAGCTTACCAATCATCTCCTGAATAAATCTGTTTTTATTTCTCCATTATCCACAGAAAAGACCTGATCAAATCGTGCGAATAGGTTCTCACTAGTTGGTCTTTTTACCTGCCCCAGCTTCTCTCTTGACCAGGCAGGGCTGGTCCCAAGCTCCCCTCCAATTCTCATACCAATATGACTTGGAAATACAATGCACAGACTGGTTGAGTCCGGTTGCTGGTTTAGTTGGTGGTAAGGAAGGCAAACACAATGTCAGTATTCATTTTGAGAGCACTAGAATATAAAAGCGAAGATATAATGCTGAAGCTTTATGACACATTTCAGACCACACTTGGTAGTATTGTGAGCAGTTTGGGCCCTTATCTAAGAAAGAATGTGCTGGCACTGGAGAGGGTCCAGAGGAGGTTCACAAGAATGATTCTGGAAACAGAAGGGTTAACATTTGATGGCTTGGGGTCTGTATTCGCTGGAGTTTGATAGGTTCTTGATTAGTAAGGGTGTCAGAGGTTACGGGCAGTAGGCAGGAGAATGGGGTTGAGAGGGATAACAAATCAGCCATGATGGAACGGCAGAGCAGACTCAATTAGCCGAGTGGCTAAGTCAGCTCTTATGTGGCATGGTGTTAGAGACTTACCCTATTGGCATTGTAAGGTCATTCACCAGGAGGACTGCAGTGCTCCGAGTGGGATTCAGCAGGGCCATGAGGACTAGGCAAGAAATGCTGACCTTGTTGGTTGATCCCCAGAATCCGGAAATGATTAATTTTGAACGATATTCTGCACACTCTGCTTATTCAAAACAAACTTTGTAAATCCAACATCACTTTACCATAGAGTCAAGGACACTACGGCACTGAAACAAACCTTCTGGCCCATCTAGACCTTGCTGAACTGTTATTCTGCCTAGAAACATCGATCCACACTTGGACTTGGACTATACATAGAAACATAGAAAATAGGTGCAGGAGTAGGCCATTCGGCCCTTCGAGCCTGCACCGCCATTCAGTATGATCATGGCTGATCATCCAACTCAGAACCCTGTACCTGCTTTCTCTCCATACCCCCTGATCCCTTTAGCCACAAGGGCCATATCTAACTTCCTCTTAAATATAGCCAATGAACCGGCCTCAACTGTTTCCTGTGGCAGAGAATTCCACGGATTCACCACTCTCTGTGTGAAGAAGATTTTTCCTCATCTCGGTCCTAAAAGACTTCCCCTTTATCCTTAAACTGTGGCCCCTCGTTCTGGACTTCCCCAACATCAGAAACAATCTTCCTGCATCTAGCCTGTCCAATCCCTTTAGAATTTTATACGTTTCAATAAGATCCCCCCTCAATCTTCTAAACCCTCCTATCCACGTACTTCTCCAAGTTTCTCTTAAACCTTGAAATCAAACCTGCATCTGCCAATTCTACTGGCAGCTCGTTCCACACTCGCATCAACCTCTGAGTGAAGAAGTTCCACCTCAGGTTCCCTCCCTGTAAGCCTATGGCATCTACTTCCTAGTCTCCTCAACCTCAATAAGAATATCCTGTTTGCATTTACCATACCAAACACAACACTGATGTTGTTAAACTAAATGTATTCATCCTGAAAGATTTCATTAATTTTTCTTGTGATGTATTCATAGAATATAAAAAGGCCGTACAATAAATGAGTAGAGAGAAGGAGTTAGTGAGCAACTGTCCTGACTCAATTCAAATAAGAGAGAGCAGGCGTATCTAAGACCATAAGGTATAGGAACAAAATTAGGCCATTTGGCCCATCGATTCTGCTCCACCATTTCATCATGGCTGATCCATGTTCCCTCTCAGCCCCAATCTCCATCCTTCTCCCCACATCCCTTCATGCCCTGAACAATCAAGAAACTGTTAACCTCTGCCTTAAATATACCCAATGACTTGACCTCCACAGCCACCTGTGGCAACAAATTCCACAGACTCACCACTCTCTGGCTAAAGAAATTCTTCCTCATATAATCTCATGTAAGAATGAGATTAACTCCCTGCCAGAATCCTGCAGATGATACAGGGTTGTAAAATATAGTGTGACGTCGTCTCAAAAACCTCATTGGAACATAACTGAAATGACTTAAAAGCAGTCGGGTCTGCTATCTTATTAAGTGGCTGATTCTTGCAATGGAATATAAAAGGTTTGTCTTCCGTTATTTGTTTACAGCCTTCCCCAGGGGAAAATTATTCATAAGCATCTAGTGGTAAGTTGAACTTGTGTTATATGAGTTTCATGTTTTTCCAATGCTTTATCACAGCAAGGGTTTGGAAACATCGATGGCGAGTATTGGCTGGGTCTGGAAAACATCTACTGGCTAACAAACCAAGGAAATTACAAGCTGCTTATCACCATGGAGGACTGGCAAGGCCGCAAGGTATTTGCAGAATACGCCAGCTTCAGGCTGGAGCCAGAGTCTGACAACTACAAGCTTCGGGTGGGCCGTTACCATGGCAATGCTGGAGATTCCTTCACCTGGCACAACGGAAAACAGTTCACTACACTGGACCGGGACCGCGATGCCTACACAGGTAAAGGCAGAGCCATAGCCGTGGCCAAAAGTCACTGCGGTAACTCAGTTCTCTCCCCTAGTTCAGAAGGGTAAGCCCCTCTCTGGAGACTGGCACAGAAATTAAAGCCCAGCACCACTTAACCAAAACCATAGGTCATAGTTAAAAGGTGAAATATTTAAGGGGGAACTTCTTCACTTAGAGGGTGGTGAAAATGTGGAGCGAGCTGGCAGTAGATGTGGATCCGAGTGTAATTTCAACACTCAAGAGAAATTTAGATAGGTACATGGACGGGAGGGGCATGGGCAGTTATAGTTGATGAGACTAGGCAGAATAACAGTTCGTCATAGAGTAGATGGGCTGAAGGGCCTGTTCCTTTGCTGCAGTCCTCTATGACTCTACAACCTAACCTCATATACCTTTGAATAACAAAATCCTCATTCTCAGGTTGAACACTAAAACTGATCTGGTGCTAACTGTCACTAGCAGGGGAAAGTTCTAAACTTTGAGCATCATTATACATACAGAAGTGTTTCCAATTTTCGCTGCTGAGAGGTCTGGCTCTAATCTGCAGACTCTGTACACAGTCCAACCAGTGGGAGATCCATCATATGAAAAATCTCAGCCAATTCACCGTTACGCTCACACAAATCTATCTTGTGGAATCGCTCCTGGTAACGACCTCCTGGATATCCAGATATCACTATGGTAATTCTGTTCAGCATTCCCACCAAGCCCAATGCATCTTTCACATTCTCAGCCAAGCTGCTCACGGTAATCTGGGTTTGATTTAACCCAGACTTTGCAGTGCTATGAAATCTGCAGGAATTTTATATCTAGAGCACTTGATGGTATTCAAGTTCGAAAAGCCAACAATTCCACCTTAATCCCTCTCACTTTCAATACCATCTAGGACACCGTAATGTTGGATGAAAATTGGACCACTGGGTCTCCTTGTTCCAACACTGCTTCCAACTTCTCACCATCATTAAAGTTTGCTACCTTCACAGACCAAAATTCATGCCAACTCTGAAATCCGTTATTTATTTACTTATTGGGATGCAGTACGGAATAGGCCCTTCCAGCCCTTTGAGCTGCAATGCCCAGCAACCCCCAGTTTAATCCCAGCATAAACACAGGTCAATTTACAATGACCAATTAACCTACTAACTGATACATCTTTGGACTGTGGGAGGAAACTGGAGCACCCGGACAAACTCATGTGGCACAAACGCCTCACAGGCAGCAGCGGGAATTGAACCCCGGTCACTGGCACTGTAAAGCGTTGTGCTAAACACTGTGTTGCCATGGCGCCCCGGTTTGCCACGGATCTGACCACTTTGTATTCTCATGTCAGCCTCCTTACACTGGCTGCCTATGTTTATATGACTAGCACAAGTCCTCCACTACAGCACGACCCTAAACCCTAATACAATTTAGCAAGATCTATCACTGACTCCAGGGAAACAATACGTCTTCTACCCTGAAAAGTAACAACTTAACACACACAAAATGCTGGAGGAACTCAGCAGGTCAGGCAGCGTCTGTGGAAGTGAATGGACAGTCGAAGTTTCAGGCCGAGACCCTTCTTCATGACTGGGAATGAAGGGGAAAATTCCAGAAGAGAAAGGAATCTGATCGGAGAGGAGAGTGGACCATAGGGAAAAGAGAGGGAGAAGGGGATCTGGGGGGAGAAATAGCCAGATGAGAAGAGGTAAGAGGTCAGAGTGGGGAGAATTGGGGGGGGGGGGGGGTGGATTTTGTTCACCAGAAATTCATAGCATCAGATTGGAGGCTACCCAGGTGGAGCATGTGTGGCTCCTCCACTCTGAGGGTGGCCTCATCTTGGCACGAGATCGACACGTTGGAACAGGAATTAAAATGTTCAGCCTCCGGGAAGTCCCGCTTGTGGCAGGTGGAGGCGGAGATGCTCGAGAGTATTTTTTTTTAAACGGAACAGAAATATTTAAGGCATACACAATTGTTTACTTCCTGGAAACATTCTACACATTGAAGCACAAGATTATGAGTGGACCTGACAGGGTGGATACTGTGGGGGATGTTTCTGATAGGTAAGCAGAAAGCTTATCTATCTCTGCGTCAAAATGTCAGTTTAAGAGATGATCTGCTTAAAGACATGCAGAAGTTTATTTTTTTCTCTTCAGAGGGTCATCAAAATTCTTCCCATGTAAGTCCATTCAATGACTCTGATAAAATACTAATATAGCATTGACTACTGGTCACCCCATTACAGGAAGAATTTCAAGGGGTTATAGGAGAGGTTTACCAGGATACTGTCTGGATTAGAGTTATTCTATAAGGCAGGGGTTTCCAACATGGGGTTCACGGACCCCTTGCTTAATGGTCTTGGACAGTGGCATAAGAAAGGTTGGGAACCCCTGCTCTAAGGAGAGATCAGACAAACTTCATTATAGTCTCTGCAGAGGTAAAGGCAGAGGGAAGCCCTGATAGAAATTCATAAGATTACAAGAGACACAGATAATGTAGACAGCTGGTATCCTTTACCCCAGTGTTACAAAGTCTAAATCAAGGGAGTATGCATTTAAGGTGAGACCAGGTAACTTCAAAGGAGATGTGTAGGATACATATTTTTTTTAAACACAGAACATGGGTGCCTGGAATATGCTGCCAGAATTGGTGGTGGAGGCAGATACAATAAAAGATTTTAAGAGGCTCTTATATAAAGCACATGAATGTGAGAGAGTCAAGGGATAAGGACATTTAGACAGTAAATTACTAGTTTAATTAGTTCACAGCACAACATAGTGACCCACGTTCCTGAGCTTCACTGCTAGACCATAAGACCTAGGTACAGACTTAGGCCATTCAGCCCATTGTGTATCTCCACCATTCTATCATGGCTAATTTATTATCCCTCTCTGTCCCATTCTCCCTATAACCTTTGACACCCTTACCAAATAAGAGCCTATCAACATCCGCTTTAATTATACCCAATGACTTGGCCTCCACAGCCATATGTGGCAAAGAATTGCACAGATTTGCCACCCTCTGACTAAAGGAATTCTTCATTGACTCTATTCTGAAGGGACATCCTTGTATTCTGAGGCTATGCCCACTGGTCCTAGACTCCCGCACTATAGGAAACATCCCCTCCATTTCCACTCCATCTAGGCCTTTCAATATTCGACAGGTTATTAAATTAGATCCACCCTCATTCTTCTAACCTCCATCAAGTACAGGCCCAGAGCCATCATAATCTCCCCAGACATTAACCCTTTCATTCCTGGGATCTTTTTCTATAACTCTGCTTTTAGGGCCAATTCAGATGGAGTGAATTGTCGGAAGTGAAGGTAGGAAAGAGTGGAGTTGAGTTCAGGATATGAATGAATGGTAGAAGAGACTTCACAGCCAAGTCCTGTTCCTACTTCGGATGTTATCATAATGCAACACATTGTCTTTGCAGGGAACTGTGCGCACTACCAGAAAGGTGGCTGGTGGTACAATGCCTGTGCCCATTCAAATCTGAATGGCGTCTGGTACCGTGGAGGACATTATCGCAGCAAGTACCAGGACGGCGTGTACTGGGCAGAATTCAGGGGAGGTGCCTACTCCCTCAAAACAGTGATCATGATGATTCGACCCAACCCCAATACTTTCCATTGAAACAAACTAGGGTCGGGTCCTCGAGCATCAGGAAGCAGAACTGACTAGTGCCCTGTATACGAAATCAGCCTTACAACAATTTATATACCAAGCTGTGCTTATTCTTCAAGACAAAAAGAATACTGTCTATGTATTTATTTCCTACAACATAAGAAGTTATGTCATGTAAGCAAACTTTTTTTTTCTACTTGCATAACAGCAATTGCTGGTAAAAATGCTGAATTCAGATATGTGCTTAAAAATCGTCTTTAAAAAAAAAAGGTACTAAAAATAAATTACTTGTGTTTGGGAGGTTATTTTTGCTAACACCAGAATGAGATACTTGTTTGGGACTGCAGTTGGCAAATTTGCGATTGGCATGCAAGAAATAAACGAGGTGCCAGTACTGATCGAGTGCAGGAGAACACCTGTTACAATGGGAGAACCATTTCATGGGAATGAAAGCTCATATTGACTGAAAGCCACCTTCCTTCAAAGTAAACTCAAGCCCTTGATCTTGTAGAATTGCGGGGTCTAAATCATGATGTAAATTTTGACGCAGGAATGGAGCTCTGATGGTTCTATGGGTACATTAATTCCTGTAGGCATTACCTCTGAGAATTTCCACAGTTAACATGTCTCCTTAGACTGTAAAATGACAGTGTGCTTCTAAATTTGTTACAGATATAACTGTTAACAAATAAAAAAATACTCAAGTCCGCCAAAGCCAATTTATCCCCAAATTTGCTCCATAATGAGATTTAGATTCAGATTTATTTATCACGTGTATATCAAAACATACAATGAAACGTGTCATTTTCATTAACAACCAACACACCTAAGGATGTGCTTGGGATAGCCCGCAAGTGTTGCCTCACATTCTGACACTAACCTAGCACACCCACGATACTCGGCAGAACAACACAGAACACAACAAGCCCCAGCTGATCTTTGCTTCTAACAGCCACTCTCAGGCATAAACCTCCAGTGTTATTATGAATGAAGAAATTATTTTATTAAGTTGAGAAATGAATCATAGATACTGATCTTTAGAACTCAATATACCAATCTTTCTACATATATTTGGAAATTCATTTTTTACCATGTAAATAATTCCCAATTGGTAAGCCTGGAAGGTTTGCCCCAGGAACATTACAGGGTACTGTTAACATTCTTTTAACAAACTATTTCAGATTATACCACAGGACAATGATGTCACGGTCTTCACATAGAGAAAAGGATTACCATTGTAAGAAATGCACTTGAATCCTGAAATTCCACGCGGGATATCAGCAAACAAATATATAATGAGCCAGATGTCCCTGTGTTATAAATGTACTGAAATTAACCCCTTTATTTTAAAGTGTGCAGGCCGTCCCTTTAAAACGGGGGTTTCCAACCTTTTTTACGCCATGGACCCCTACCATTAATCAAGGGGTCTGTAGACCCCAGGTTGGGAATGCCTGCTCCAAAATAAAGGGACAAGCATACTTCGTAAACACATTAGTCATCATGAAGGAATATTCCACCTCAAACTATCTGAACTTTTCTTTCATTTTCAGAAATATTGTTAATATTGCAGCTTAGAATCTCACTGAGAAGGGGAATTTTTTTGTGTGTTTGTGAATGTTTGTATACTAATTTTCCAACTTAAGTCCATTTACGTCGATGAATCTTACATAGGTAATAAAAGTTACAAACCCAGAGAGGTGTTTCAGTTGGTACAGAGCTAGTTAAAGCAACACACACCAAAAATAATAATTTATACAAATGCTTACGGTACATAATAAAATGTCTCGTGTGTTCTGTTGTGTACGGCTCCTGTGTGTTAGTAACTGTAACAGTTGTAAAATTCAGTTCGTGAATCCAACTTTGAGCCTTCATTGTCAAGTTTGGAGAAGCAGGTGTTATTTGTAACAGTGTTTTGACAGTTCCAGTATAACCATTAACATCTGCAATAAACTGACTTCAACCACCTTTACTAGTATGATTTGCAGTGACCCTCAGTCTATCCCTGGACGGGTGCACCAAGGTCAACATCAAATGGCAGCCTCTTGGTTTGTGTTTTACTCCTACATTGGATATGAGCATCACTGGTCAGGATGTCATCCATCTTCAGTGCATAATTAAGAGCCAGTCACATCGTACAAAGTTCAAAGTACATTTATTATTAAAGTATGTACACATTATACAACCTTGAGATTCATCTCCTTACAGGCAGCCCCAAAACAAGAAACCCAAAAGAACCTATTAAAAAGGACAAACACCCTATGTGCAGAGAGAAAGAGAGAGAGAAAAATAAACAAATCATGCGAACGATGAAAGTAGGCAAATTGCATTTAGAAGGAAAGTGAGTCCTCAGACACAAAGCCCGGCACAACCTCAGGCTCAGCCTCAGTTCGATGTTAAACCAGGAGTTTCGTTCGGGCCAAGGTGGGTAAGCATGGCACATTTCCTTGAAGTACATTAGTCAACCCAAAATGTTTTTATAACGATCCAGTAGTTTCATGGTTGTCATTGTGATTAGTAGAGTTTTATTCCACATTTTAATTATATGTATTTAAACTCAAGATTGTATTGACAGTAACAAAAAGCGCCGGAAACACTCAGTAGACTACACTGTATCTGTGGAAGAAAGAGAGCATCAATGTCTGGAATGGAACCCCTTCTGCAAACCTCAGACAAAGGTTCTCGGACCTGAAACGTTGACTCCATCTCTCTTCCCACAGATAGCCTGACCTGCTGGGTGTTTTTATTTCAGCATCCCAGCATATTGGGATACAATATACATCTCAAAATGCTTTTTCTTCGCAAACATCCATGAAAACAGAGAAGTGCCCCAAAGAATGAACAGTTAAACGTGAGAAACCCAAAGTCCCCCTCAGCTTCCCCCTACCGTGGGTAAGCAGCAGCAAGCTCACCATCACCTCCCCTCACCAGCAAAAAAAAAGCATATCGGTACCGTCACCGAGCCCAAGCGTGTGCTAAGCAATAGCAAAGTCACAGACCAAAGTTACCCCAAAGGCTTCGCATTTCCTCCAACATTCGACAAACCACAGGTTTGAGAGAGGGAGGGAGGTGTCCCCGATTTTTACAGCGAGCAGGAGACATGACAACAACCCGTTGGTTTACGATGTTAAGAGTCCGTTTCATGGCTTTTTTCGAGCTCTGTGTCCAAAGATCGCGAAGACCTTGGGTCTTCGGCTCACGGCGAAAGATTTTCCAGCCTCCCCGATAACACACGAGTCTCCTGCCATGACACTGACCCTCGATCCGCCCGTCTCCAGAGCCCTGAGATCTCAGTCTTCTGAACACGAGCGAGACTCTCAGGCCAGTGTTTTTGTTTAGGTTTAGTGATGACAACATTTATGTAGTATAGTTAATGTTACAAAAACTTCCTAGAATTATTAGTCACATCCATGCTAACCTTTTTATCCACCCACACTAATCCCACTCCAAGAGGTCCTCAAGCTTGTGGTTTGGAACCTCAATGACCCGGAGACCTATATCGGTTGGAGTCAGGGCTTGATGCTCTGGCTCTTGGTAGGGTCATGCTGCCAAACCGGTCAAAGGGTAGACGCCAGGTTAAGCATGGTCCACCAGTGCTCCAGATCCAGGGGTTCAGCTCAGGGCTAACAACGCTAACTGGTTTAACAAAACTGTTACAGAAACAGCAATGAAGAGTCCTTCCAGATCTGAGTACGATGGTATTCCCAAGTCTTCAGTCTTCACTCGGGATTTGCATAACAGTGGTGAAAACTGAGGGGAAGCTACTGACATGATGAAGGAAGTCCTCATTACCAACAGAGATGTGGGACCATCTTTGCTGCCCTACATGTCAGCAGTGTAGCGCACAGTAAGTAAGTACACTAACCCTACTTGCACACATTAGGTCCATATCCTTATCAGCCTTAACAATTCAAGAGTCTATTTAAATGTCCCTTAAGCATAGTAATTGTGTCCAATTTCACCACTTCTCGTGGTTTTTCATAGATTCCATTGTATTTCTTCATTCTATTGTGAATGCCCACAAGAAAAAGAATCTCAGGGTAGTATATAGTGACATTTATATACTTTTATAATAAATTTACTGTGAACTTCTGAACCTTTTCTGGCAGCATGTTCCGGATATCAAGCACTCTCAGTGTAAAAGTTTTTCCTCTACATCTCCTTTAAAATTTTATCATCTTGCTTGACACCTGTGTTCTCTTGTTGTTGATAACCTTATCATGCGATAAAGATTTGACTATCTACTCTACCCAAGCCTCTCATAATTTTACATACACCTACAGTACTGTACAAAAGTCTTGGGCACATAGATACACACACACACACACACACACACACATATATATGGAGTGGAGAGAGCGAGTTTATAAAAATGGTGGGAGCAAAGGATATAGGAATGGTGAGGGTGGAGCGCTGCATGAGGGCTGTGGGGCAGGTGCCAGAGGAGTGCCAGGGGTGAGGGTTGGCATGGGTGCAGACACACCCAGCCCTGAGACACCAGGCAAGCTCACTTGATTCCAAACAACTGATCCATTGATCATTACAGAATGTCTCTCTGGTGATTCCCGCTCCCTTCCCCTTTTCCCAACCATGATTCCCCTCTCCCTGCCCCCTTCCCACTCTCAGTCCACAACAGAGACCCATGTCAGAATCAGGTTTATCAACACACATATGCCATGAAATTTGTGTTTTTTTACGGCAGCAGTACAGCGCAATAAATAGGGGCAGCATGGTAGCGTAGTGGCTGTTCTGTGGCAGCCGTACAGTGCAAGACATTAAAAAAAAATACCCTGTTGTGTATTTGAGGAGGTTGCTGGTCTTCTCCTAAGACTCTAGCAAACACTTTCCAGTACAGGTAACTTGAGTTCAATTCCCGCTGCTGCCTGTAAGGAGTATATACTGTATGTTCTCCCCGTGACCATGTGGGTTTCCCCCAGGAACTCCGGTTTGCTCCCACTGTCCAAAGACATAAACTGCCCCGTGATTAAGCTCAGGTTAGATCAGGGGACTGCTGGATGAATAGGCTCGAAGGGCTGGAAGTGCCTATTCCACGCTGTATTTGAATAAGTAAATAAAATCACCACAGTACTGTGTAAAGATCCCAGCTACATCCTGAAAGTCTCATCCATCAGCCTCCTTCAGGGAAAACAAATCCAGCCTTTCCGATCTTCCCCCTTAACTGAAGTCCTCCAATCCAGACACCTCTTCTATATTCCCTCCAAAGCAACCACATCCTTCCTACAGTGCGGTGAACAGTGTTTTGTGAAGTTTCAACATAATAATCCAATTTTTATACTCCATGTTCTGCCCTATGAAGGCAATCATTCTACCTACTTTATTCATCTTCCTACCTACCAGTAGTTTGTAAAGTTGCAATGTAGCCTCCAAATCTTTAAGTCCTACAGCCTGACCTATGAAGACAGCAAGCCACATGCCTTCTTTCCTTTCCTATCTGCCCGTGCTCCCCTTTCAAAGAACTAAACACTTCAGTTCAAAGTTCGAAGTAGAAAGTACATATATGTTGTCGTATACTACCTTGAAATACATTTTCTTACAAGCATACTCAATAAATCCAAGAACCATAATAGAATCCATGAAAGACTACACCCAACAGGGCAAGCAGCCAGTGTGCAAAAGACAACATCTGTGCAAATACAAAGAAGAAAAAAAATAAATAAATGAGAAATGAATATCAAGAACATGAGGTGAAGAGTCCTTGAACGCGAGTCCATAGGTTGTGGGAACAGTTCAGTGATGGAGTGAGTGAAGAGTGACCCCCATGTCCGTCTGCTCATTAACATTCTTCAGCACCACCACCCCCTTTAACTTTATTGCCTCTATTCAACTTCCCAAAATGTATCACCTTGTACTTGTGGGGAATAAACTCCTTTCCAAACCTGTTCACAACGCCATAGCGACACCCACCAGCAGCTCATAAAATTTTCATAGCCCAGGAGCTCAGAGGAAGAGGGGCTGCCAGAGAATTGGAATAGGTTCACTATTGTCGTGTGTACCGAAACAGAGTGAAACCCTGGTCTTGCATACTTTTCGTACGGATCAAACCATTACACGGTGCATTGAGGTAGAACAAGGTAAAACAACAACAGAATGTAGAATAAAGTGCAGAACAAATACAGCTCTTCCCTGAGATTAATAGTTAAATACTTAAAACTGGTAGTCATACTGTACATGGAGGCAGGATTTCATATTCTACCCTGGGAATTTAATTTTAAAGATTAAAAAGATTAACTTTATTTGTTAGTGTACATTGGAACCTCAAAACACATAGTGAAATGCACCATTTGTGTCAATGACCAACACAGATAATGGATGTGCTGGGACAGCTTGCATGCTTCCATGCTAACCCTAACCCTCACCTGTACGAGATTGGAATGTAGGAGGAAACTGGAGCATCCAGAGGAAACCCACGTGGTCTCAGGGAGAAGGAAATTCCTAGCGTACAGTGGCAGGAGTTGAAATCAAGCTGCTGGCACAGTAACAGTGTTACACTAATCACTACGCTACTGTGCAAGTAAAGTCTGGTGTTTAAACACTAATGTCAGTAACGGTGGGGGTTAAAGGCATGTCTGGTTTCCTAATATCCCTGAAGGAAAAGAAACCTACCATCCTCAGTCAGTCGCACCTGTGACTCCAAAACCCACAATAATGTTGTTTCTGGTCAACTGCCCTCTTAACTGGTTCAGGAAACTGCTCTGAGGAAGCAAAAGGATTGCCTTCCCGCGGACAAGCAGAAAATTAAGAGCCAAAGCGGTAAAAGCTGACAGAGTTAGTAGAGCTACAAATCAAGTTAGGAACCTAGAACTCGCTGCCAGGGGAAATGCTGGAAGCAGAGATGAAAACAATGTTTAAGAGGTAGTTAGACAAGTACATGAACTGGCAGGGACGGACTTGTGTGAGTTTTCCTTGGACTGTCAGAGGCTGAGAGGAGACCTGACAGAAATTCTCAAAACTAGGAAGGGAATTGATAGGGTAGACAGAATCTTTGTTCCATGGGATTTTTGTCAAATACAAGAAAAATACATTTAATGTCTAAGATTAGCCTTAGTTGTCACGTTTACATTGAAGCATACAGTGAAAATCATTTGTGCCAACCACCAACAGATTCTGAGGATGCCCCGTGAGTGTTACCACACTTCCAGCACCAACACAGCATGCCCACAACTCACTAACCCTTACCCATATGCCTTTGGAATGTGGGAGGAAACCGGAGCACCCACAGGAAACCTGGAGACAAAGTACAAACTTCTTACCAACAGTGGTGGGAATTGAACCCTAACTGTATATCGGAGATACTGTAAGACAATTGTGCTAACTGCTACACTGCCATGCCCCCCCACAAAAGAGGATGAAAATTCAAGGGAGATATTTGTAGCAGGTTTTTTTTAAACACAGTGTCAGATGCTTGGGATAGGCTGCCGGAGCAGTGGTGGAAGCAGATATGATAGTTACATTTAAGAAACATTTAGATGGGCTCATGTATACCAAAGTCAACTTAGTATCAATGTGCATACGGTACATGTCACCGTATACAACCCTGAGATTCATTTCCTTGTGGGCATACTCAGCAAATCTCTAGACTAGTAACTACAAACGATACAAAGGTAGATCTACCTGAGTGAAGAAGACAACAAACTGTGCAAATGCAAATATAAATAAATAGCAATAAATAACAAGAACATGAGATAATGAGATAAAGAGTCCTTACAGCGAGATCATTGGTTGTGGGAACAGAGAATATAGTGATATAGATCATGTACAGGCATTTAATTTGACATTACGTTTGATGCAGACAGTGTGGACCAAGGGGCTTGCGCTTTGTGCTGTCCTGTTCTATGTTCTATGAATGGAGGAATAGGAGCCACATGCAGGCAGATGGGATTCGTTTGGATTGGCATTGTCTCGGCACAGACGCTGTGGGCCAAAGGGCCAATTCCTGAGCTGTTCCATGGTAAATAATTGTGAATGATGCTGACTTCCCTGGCGAAATGTTAAAGCAAGGGCTAGCCCTGCCAGGATATTCCAAACAGCAATGACCGCATTCCGGAGACCCTGGAAAGTATACTGCATTCATAAAACACAAGCTCCTCAACAAACAAGGGAGAAAAACAAACACTGAAGACACACAGGGAAGTGTTACGTGACCAGTGACCCACATCACAACGAGCACTGAGAAGTCTGACAGGGCTTTTTATACTGCTGCCAAATGAGCTCCTGGCGCTGACTTCGATCGTTGCCAGGATCCTCTGCTCTCCGAGCAGTCACCAGGGTTACACTTGTCCAGAGCCTGAAAGGAACGTCAAAGTGCCCGCCATAATGTGCAAGACATTAAGATGCACCCAATCGCCAACAGGCAATTTCTGTGAGACTTTACTCAAATTGCAAAATTCATAGACTTCACAGACACAATGAGTGGAGCCATAGAGCGATACAGTGCAGAAACAGGCCCTTCACCCTTCAGCCCAACTCATCCATGCTGACCACGCAGCAACAAAGCTAGTTCCATTGGCCCATATCCCTTTAAGCCAAGGATTCCCAACCTGGTTTCCATGGACCCCTTGTTTAATGGCATTGGTCCATGGCATAAAAAAGGTTGGGAACCCCAGCTCTACAGTGAATGCCTCATTGTTGATGTACTTACCCAAATGTTTTTTAAATGACACTCTTCCTCCGGAGGCTCATACTGCCCTCGGCATCAAGAAGCTGCCACTCAGGTCTCTTTTAAATCTTTAATGTCTCACCCTAAACTTATGTTTCAGTTCCCCTTTCTCGAGGAAAAAGACTATGATCGTTTACCCAATTCCTTACTCTCATGATTCTAATACTCCTCTATAAGGTCATCACTCAATCTCCTACATTCCAAGGAATAAACTCTTATCCTATCCAAACTTGCCTGATAACTCAGGCCCTCGAGTCCTGGCAGCATCCTCATAAATCTTCTCTGCACACTTTCCAGTTCAATGGTGACTTTCCTCTAACAGTATGACAAAAACAGAACTCAATTGTCCTTGTGTGGCCTCAATGACATTTTTTAAACAATTATACAAAAGCTTATTCACTCACAAAAACATGCAATAATCAGGGGTACACAAAACTTATTACAACTTCATATTAAAATATGATAACCATTACCTACAGAACACTCAAGCCCCTGAGGGGCCCACCATTCTCAGAACTCCCCCACTGGGCCCATGGAAACCGGGTACTCCTCCTCCAAGGACTGGCCATGGACATAACCCTGGAAGAGAGGCAGACAGTCGTCTCTGGTAGAGCTCTCAGCTGTCTGTTGCCTGGACCTGTGAATGGGCAGCAGCGAAGACCCAAGAGCAGACGAACCAGGAGATCCCCTGAGCACCCCACCCCACTCTGTACTGGGTGACCGTAGATCGGGCCGAAGTCTAGGCTGATGTTGAGGAGCAGCCCCTTCAGATACTCAAATGGAGGCCACAACATCTTACACTTAATATATACATGATATATCTTCTGCAAAGGAAACAGCATTATGAAGGACACCACGCACCCCTCATACAAACTCTTCTCCCTCCTGCCATCTGGGAAAAGGCACCAAAGCATTCGGGCTCTCACGACCAGACTATGTAACAGTTTCTTCCCCCAAGCCGTCAGACTCCTCAACATCCAGAGCCTGGACTGACACCAACTTACTGCCCTCTACTGTGCCTATTGTCTTGTTTATTATTTATTGCAATGCCTGCACTGTTTTGTGCACTTTATGCAGTCCTGGGTAGGTCTGTAGTCTAGTGAAGTTTTTTTCTGTGTTGTTTTTACGTAGTTCAGTGTAGTTTTTGTACTGTTTCATGTAACACCATGGTCCTGAAAAATGTCTCATTTTTACTGTGTACTGTACAAGCAGTTATGGTCGAAATGACAATAAGTGACTTGACTTGATCTCCTTCCAACTACAATGTTACATTGCAGCTCATATCCCCTGTGCCGTGACTGGCACAGGCCAGCGTGCCAGATGCCTTCCTTATCTTTCTGACTACGGAATGAGTTCATTTCTATTCAGAAGGAGTTGACGTTTGACCATACTTCACAGTTACATGCACTGTAAACTAAACACACTCTGCACGCAGTTCACCAGCAGCTGGAATAAATCACAGAGCTAACAGATTGTGTACAATCACATTGTGTATTAAAAGCAAAGGAAACACAAAAATAGTTGATGATATGATTGAAAAATAAAATGGGCAAAATGGCTGTGAGTCAAGTGTAAGCTTTAGCTATCACGGCCCGGAAATTGCTACTCAACTTCAACACAAGTCCTCTCCATTCCGACCGTGTTGGTTTTTCGCCTGTTCAGATCAACACCAGAAATCAAACCATGTGTGTTCTACAAGAAAATTTGTTCCATTTGGCGATAGGCTCCCACTGACCCCAATAGCCTACATAGGAATGCCATGAAGAAAAAACTGATTCCCACTGGTGTTACAGCAAATGATTTAAAGGCTACAAACACGAGGAAGTCTTTAGATGCTGGAAATCTAAGGCGACAGACACAAAACACTGGAGGAACTCAGCAGGTCAGGCAGCATCTATGGAAAAGAGTAAACAGTGGATGTTTCGGTCCTGGAGGGTCTCGGCCCGAAAGGTCAGCTGTTTACTCTTTTCCATTGACGCTGCCTGACCTGTTGAGTCCCTCCAGCATTTTGAGTGTGCTGCTTTGATTTAAAGATTAGCTTTATTTGTCACGTGTATCAAAACATCAAATGAAATGTGTCATTTTGCACCAACGGCCAACGCAGTCCGAGGATGTGCTGGGGGCAGCCGGTAAGTGTCGCTATGCATCCGGCATCCACACAGCATGCCCACAACTTACTAACTCTAACTCCTCTGTCTTTGGAATGGTCTATAACCCCGTCATTTGTGAAGCACAGTGGGAGCTTGATAAAAGGAACGTGTCAAGGAAGGCTTGTGTTGGCAATTAGTTGGAATATACCCTTGGAAAGAAGAAAATAGAAATTAAGTGAATTGATTCAATGTTCTGCTACTTGATTCAATCTTTCTCGGTCAGAAATATCAGCTGCAGTGTACCTTAAAAGGCCAAGCTTAGAAGATTGAAGGGCATTTCATTACCGTTGTGGTCAGATTACCGATTAGCTTTATTTGGCAAGTACATCAAAACTTAGAGCAAAATGCATCGTTTGCATCAAATCAGATCAGCGAGGATTATTCTGGGCAGCCCACAAGTGTGACATAATTCTGGCGCCAACGTAGCATGCCCGCATCTTACTCACGTGACCCATTCGCCCAGGTGGAAACCGAAGCACCCAGAGGAAACCACTGTGGTCACGGGGTTAGCGTACAAACTCTTGCGAGACAGTAGCAGGAAAAGAAGCCAGTTCACTGGCCCTGCAAAGTGCCATCAATGTCAAGCTTGGTCAAGGTTACATTTCGGGGAAGACATATTCAGGGATTTACTTATTTATTGACACACAGCCCATCAAGCCATGCCATCCCGTAACCCCCATTTAATCCAAGCCTAATCACAGGACAATCTACAATGACCAACTAACCTACTAACAGGCACACCTTTGAACTGTGGGAGGAAACCAGAGCACCCGGAGGAAACCCACACGGTCACAGGGAGAATGTCCAAACTCCTCACAGTCAGCTGCGGGAATTGAACCTGGGTCACTGGAACTGTAAGGCGCTGTGCTAACCACTATGGCACCATGCTAGCCTGGATCTTCCGGAGCTGGTTGAAGAATAAAGTATTTTGAAGTTGGATGGCAAGGTAACGCAAGGTAACACAGGGACAGGAATATGTGGTGTGAGTAAGCAGATCATGGGAGGCGATAGAGTCAAGATACATTAGGAGCATTTAAGAAACATTTTGGGAATGTGGATGATAGAAAAATAGAGAGCTATGTGGGAGGGAAGGGTTAGATTTATCTTAAAGTTAAAAGATCAGCACAACATCAGGGGTCAAAGTGCCTGTACCTAATATTCTATGTTATAAGTTATTATTAGATTAAATATCCAAATTATAACTATCTCAGAAATCAGTCCAAGGTGGAATGTCTAATTTGGAACTCTCCACTGAGCAAGGGAAGTCTGATGGAAGACTGGAGACCGAAGGAAAGTAAATCTTAAAACGAGTTCATATTCAGCTGCTGGGGCACTTGTAACACTGCATAAACTACGAGGAATGCACAATCCTGGGCAGACTAGGAAACCTCCACAGAGGCCCAACGCACTCAAACACAAGGGAGCAGCTGCAACCCAACACTGCTTCAATCCATCTTGCGCTGCAGCCATTTGAAAGACGCGTAATGAAGTTCCCAGTCAGAAGATATTTGATCCAAACGGAGGTCTGGAGGGGAAGGTGAGCCGTCAGCAGCTTTGGTGGGAAAGGAGTGTAGAATCGTGAAATGGTTAGGGCACAGAGGGAGGTTATTGAACTTATTGAGTTAAATGCCAGATCCCTGCAGACCACTTCTGTCAATCCCCGTCCCCAGAGCCCTGCAAATGATTCTCTCCGAAGGAAAGCTGCACTCAGTAGACGCTGGTCATGCACTGGTGAACAGCACAGGGAACAGGAGGTGAGACACAAAGGCCAGGAACTCAGAGAGGACCCATGAACCAGATGGTGGGGAACAACGAAAGGTAATGCAGGGGCAGAAAAGTGTGAAGTGAGCAGGGTGATTATGGAGGAGCTTCAGACCCTAATGAACTGTTAGTTTATTTTCAGTAACAAAGTTCATGAACTCCTCGGGTATCCTGTTCGCTGTATTGCCAATAGGCAAGTTAGAATCAGAAACAGGCCATCACTGACATACTGTATGTTGTAAAATTTGCTGCTTTGCTGTAGCAGCACTTCGCAATACACAAAAATATACTATAATCTACAATAAAGATAAATAAAAAATAAATAAGTAGTGTAAGAAGACAGCAAATAGTGAGGTTGTGTTCATGGTCTGTTCAGAAATCTGATAGCAGAGGGGAAGAAGCTGTTCCTAAAATGATGAGTGTGTATCTTCAGGCTCCTGTACCTCCTCCCTGGCAGTGGCAATGAAGAGAGGGCATGTCCTGGATGGTGAGGGTCCTTAATAATGGATGCCACTCTCTGGAGGCCTCACCTTTTCAAGATGGTGAAATGGTGGGGAGGCCAGTGCCCATAATGATACAGGTTTAAGAGGGGCGTATGAAATATGGACTGATTAGGGGAATAGTGAAGTCTCCTTTCCAAAAGTACTGCAAATGTTACGTGTCTGAAATTAAGTAGAAACTATTGCAAATGCCTACTCACTCTGGGCTGTATCTGTAGAGACAGAAACAGGGCAAACATTCCAGTCTGATGAGACGTGTGTAAAGATGCAGGGAAAAGAGGGGGAGACCAGAAAGATCTGGAATATGGGGAAAATCTTAGAAATGGAACAGTAGAAGAGACGAAAGAGCTGGGTGCATTTAGATAGTGCCAAGGTTTGTGAATTACATAGGTAATTGAGCTTATGGAGGTGTTCATGAGAAGCAGAGATAGGGTAAATACCTAGTCTTTTTCCCCACAGAAAGAGAACCAAAAACCTAGAGGGCACGGGTTGAAGGTGAAAGGGTAAAGATTTAAAGGTGGGGGGGGGGTCTGAGGAGCAATTTCAAGATTCAAGAGTGTTTATTGTCCTTCAGTACGCGAGTGTAAAGTTGAATGAAATAATTGCTACTCCAGATCCGATGCAGTGTGAAGAACCTCTTCACACGCACAGTGATGCATACAAGGTATAACAGCAGAATTAGGCCATTTTGTCCATTGAGTCTGCTCCGCCATTTCATCATGGCTGATCCATTTCTCTCTCAGCCCCAATCTCCTGCCTTCTCCCCGTTTCCCTTCATGCCCTGACTAATCAAGGATCTAGAATATATGGAATGGGCAGTCAGGGAAAGTAGTTGTGGCAGGTAGAATAAGGATATTTAAAAGTCATTTGTAGAAGTATATAGATAGGAAATGTATAGAAGGATATGGACCTAATGGGATCATCTTAAGTAGGAGCCTTGGTTGGCCTGGATGAGTTGGCAAAGGGCCTGTTTTTATGTAGTATGACTATACAATCTGTATGAGTGTTAAAAAGGGAAGATGATTACTGCCTAAAATTCCCACGAAGGCTGCAATTGCTAACTCACAGTTTATTTTTCTATACAGAGTGCAATACGCTCTCAGCTTTGCAGCCCTAAAAGAGAAAATGGGAGCGAGTCGATCTTGACAATGGGTCAGGAAAAAGTAAGGCTTAAAAAAAAATCACATAAAGAGCTGACAGAAACATCTGAATCAGATGTTTTTGTCATTACTTAAGGCTAGGAATGAGCTTGCCAAGAGCTACCTGTTCCCAGTATTTTGAATCATGAATTATGTTTCCTAATGTGGAAAATCAGGTCCATGTAAAACATCCATCCTTACAGAGAGTGAGAAAACTTTAAAATGTTCAAAAGGCAAAAGAGATTGAGCAGATGCTGCAGCAACTATGGAAATGGATAAACAGTTGATATTTTGGGATGAGAATCTTCACCAGTTGTTGGCAGTGGAGCTAAGTAATTTAAGTGTCAGATTGCTAGCACTTTTGATTTGTGTATCAATATAAAAAGAGTCATTATTTTGAGTATCTTGCTGAAAAGTTAGATCCTCCGAAGCTTGGAAATAATGTGGAAAATTAGCTCAGATGGGAGATGGCTGAGTTGAGGTGCTCTTTGACCTTGGCAATTCTACTTGCAAGTGTTTTGTCACCATATGAGGTGTGCTTGCTGTCAGGAGAACTTCGCCTGCAGGCAAGCCTTCACACAGGAGCAACTGATGACATCTCCTTGAATGGTGAAGAAACGTCTTCAACTAAATTGCCAAGATCGGAGAACAAATCAATCCAACCATCTTCCATAGGTCTTAGAGCTCAAGGTCAGTTTGGAGGCTACAGGCTACCAATACCATCCCAGGTACCATTTGACATGTGAGCAGTCACTCTGAATTGTGAGTAACCAAAACCTGTGTAGATTTGCTGGGCATGTTATGTTGGCACCAGAATGTATGGTGACAGTTGGTGGTTGCACCCACCACATCCTTAGGTGTGTTGGGTGTTAACACAAACGCTGTATTTCACTCTATGTTAACATGCACTCAGTGGCCACTTTACACCTGTATATCTTCTCATTAACGCTAATATCTAATCAGCCAATTATATGGTAGCAACTCAATGCATAAAAACATGGAGACATGTTCAAGAGGTTCAGTTGTTATTCAGACCAAACATTAGAATGGGGAAGAAATGTGATCCAAGTGACTTTGATCATGGAGTGATTGTTGGTGCCAGATGGGGTGGTTTGAGTATCTCAGAAACTGCTGATGTCCTGGGGTTTTCACGCACAACAGTCTCTAGAGTTTACTGAGAATGGTGCAAAAACAAAAAAACATCCAGCGAGCAGCAGTTCTGTTGGGAAAAATGCGTTGTTAATGAGATATCAGATAAGTCATGGGTGAAAGGTTCAAGCTGACAGAAAGGCAACAGTAACTCAACTAACTACATATTACAACAGTGGTATGCAGAAGAGCATCTCTAAAAGCACAACACATTGAACCTTGAAGTGGATGGGCTACAGCAGTGGAAGACCATGAATATACACTCAGTGGCCACTTTATTAGGTACAGGCAATAACTAATAAAGTGGCCACTGAATGTATACATCCCAGAAATAAATGTGAAGCTGAAACATCCAGGCCTTTTGCCCCTTGCAAGCACCTCTAATCATGCAGCATTCCAATCTCTTGCCATCTAGAAATATAACAGATTTGTTTATGCCAGAGGTCAGACTATTCCCTGCAAGGATAAGTGAAATCACAGAGTAGCCAGCCAATGAGGAGATGTACAACTCAATGTAGGAGAAAATATTCTGGTTACTTTATCCACACAATGTGACCTTTGCTTGTCACTAGGTAGTGGAGGCCAAATCATGAGATATACTCAACACAGGAAGTCTGCAGGTACTGGACATCCAAAGCAGCACACACAAACTGCTGGAGGAACTCAGCCGATCAGGCAGCATCAATGGAAATGAATAAACAATCAGCATTTTGGGCCGAGTCCTCCAGCATTTTGCGTGCATTGCTCTGGATTTCCAACATCTGCAGAATCTCTTGTATTCAAGACTACGGCTGATCCGAATCTGGCACCTGTACTTTCCTGCCGGCACCCCAGAAACCCCGACTCCCAAAAGAAGTTGCTGTCACCTTGAACATACTCAGTGATTCAGCCTCTGAAGTAGCAAGCTCCAAAGGGGAACCATTGTGTGAAGGAAATTCTAAACTTCATCTTAAATAGGTGACACACACAAAATGCTGGAGGAACTCAGCAGGTTTGGCAGCATCTATGGAAATGAATAAGGAGTTGATGCTTCTGGCCGAGACCTTTCTTCAGGATTAGGAAGCAAGAGGGAAGACTGCAAAATAAAAAGGTGAGGGGAGGGGAAGGAGACTAGATGGAAGATGACAGGTGAAGCCAGGTGGATGGGGAAGTTAAAGGGCTGGGAGAAGAAGGAATCAGAGAGAAGAGGAGGGTTGACTGTAGGAGAAAGGGAAGGAAGAGGGGACCCAGGAGAAGTGATAAACAGGTGAGGAGGTAAAAGGCCAGAGTGGGGAATAGAAGATACGAGACATATTTAAGGAAATGGAGTAGTCATTTTTAAAAGACAACAGAATCTGTGGAAATCAAGAACAGGATAGTGAGTTGGATGATTAGTCATGATAGAGTTAAATGCTGGTGTAGTATCGAAAACCTAGTCTTGCTCCTACATTCTAGCTTTCCATTTTCTCAGCAGGGTTGGACATAACAAGCCAAATTTCCTCCTCCTGTGCCAGAGTCAGAATCAGGTTTATTATCACTGACATATGTTGTGAAATTTGTTGTTTTGCAGCAGCAGTACAGTGTAATACATAACATATACTAAGAAATATTAAAATTTAAATAAGTAGTGCAACACAAGAGCAAAAGTAGTGAGGTAGGTTCATTGTCCATTCAGAAAACTTTTTGTGGAAGGGAAGCTGCTGCTTCTAAAATATTGAGTGTGTGTCTTCAACCTCCTGTGCCTCCTTTCTAACGGTAATAATGAGAAGAAATTTCTATGGTGATTATTCCATCTAAGGATCTATTTGGAATAGCTACACTTCAGACTCACTTTCATTACAGCATTGAGACACTAGCCTAAGTAGCGACTACCAACTGGTGCCCAAGGTTCTCAGAGTGGAATAAACGTCAGGTACTCTCTAAACCCCAGACAGCACAGTAATGTGGCCACAGGACCAACGATGGTCATGGCTGGATCATGTACCAGAAGTATTTACGAAGCACCAGTGGGATTGGGAAGGCAGTCAGAAGTGAAATGGAAAGATTGTCATTCTATTGGAAGGAGTTCATCTTTGCATTCCACAAAATCCTCCAATTACATCATAAAATCTGAGAATGTTTACAATAGCAACCATGTGATAACAATCTATGAAGCTGGAGAATATACTTCAGATGAAATCTGAAATTTGTAATTTCAAAGTTTCCTCATCAACAGCCAAGTTTTCTTACTCAATTTGAAGCACGGAAGCTCGGTGCAATACTTTCACACGTGGCCACAGATGCAAAGTGTTGTCCAGAAGATAATGGCGTCATTCCGAGTTCTCCGTAACATTTTTCCAGTTGAACTGCCAGGCATGGAGAATGTCAGTTTGCCTGCAGCCATTAGAAATGAGGCAAAGGCAAGTTTCTGTAGACAACGTGAACTCCACACCCCTCCACCATCTCTAAGCTGTCTGCCTTTTCATCCAGCGTCCAGAGACGGAAATGCAAACACAAACTCCAATACAATTGAGCACATCTACAAGGAACGCTCTCGCAGCAAAACACATTCCCATCATCAAAGACCGAAGAGGCAGGTGTATGGGGTTGAGCAGGATCCAGGATCAGCCATGATGGAATGGCGGGCTGAATGGTTTACCCCTACCATCCAGGCCATGCTCTCTTTAGTTGCTGCCTTCACAAAGGAGGTATAGGAGCCTCAAGTCCCACACCACCAGGTCCAGGAACAGTTTTTACCCTTCAACCATCAAGTTCCTGAACCAGTTTGGATAATTTCACTCACTTCAACACTGAAATGATTCCACAACTTAAGGATACAGTTTCAAGGTCAACTCGTGTTCTTGTTAGTATTTACTTATTTTGTATTTGCACAGATTGTCGTCTTTTGCATATTGATTGTTTGTCGGTGACTGTTTGTGTGTAGTTATTCATTGATTTTGCTGTATTTCTTTGCTCTGTAGCGAATACCTGCGAGAAAATGAATCACAGGGTATAATAGAAACATAGAAAATAGGTGCAGGAGTAGGCCATTTGGCCCTTCAAGCCTGCACCGCCATTCAGTATGATCATGGCTGATCATCCAACTCAGAACCCTGTACCTGCTTTCTCTCCATACCCCCTGATCCCTTTAGCCACAAGGGCCATATCTAACTTCCTCTTAAATATAGCCAATGAACCGGCCTCAACTGTTTCCTGTGGCAGAGAATTCCACAGATTCACCACTCTCTGTGTGAAGAAGTTTTTCCTCATCTCAGTCCTAAAAGGCTTCCCCTTTATCCTTAAACTGTGACCCCTCGTTCTGGACTTCCCCAACATCGGAAACAATCTTCCTGCATCTAGCCTGTCCAATCCCTTTAGAATTTTACATGTTTCAATAAGATCCCCCCTCAATCTTCTAAATTCCAGTGAGTATAAGCCTAGTCGATCCAGTCTTTCTTCATATGAAAGTCCTGCCATCCCAGGAATCAATCTGGTGAACCTTCTCTGTACTCCCTCTATGGCAAGACTGTCTTTCCTCAGATTAGGGGACCAAAACTGCACACAATATTCTAGGTGCGGTCTCACCAAGGCCTTGTACAACTGCAGTAGAACCTCCCTGCTCCTGTACTCAAATCCTTTTGCTATGAATGCCAACATACCATTTGCCTTTTTCACCGCCTGCTGTACCTGCATGCCCACCTTCAATGACTGGTGTACAATGACACCCAGGTCTCGTTGCATCTCCCCTTTTCCTAATCGGGCACCGTTCAGATAATAATCTGTTTTCCTGTTCTTGCAACTAAAGTGGATAACCTCACATTTATCCACATTAAATTGCATCTGCCATGAATTTGCCCACTCACCTAACCTATCCAAGTCACCCTGCATCCTCTTAGCATCCTCCTCACAGCTAACACCGCCGCCCAGCTTCGTGTCATCCGCAAACTTGGAGATGCTGCATTTAATTCCCTCGTCTAAATCATTAATATATATTGTAAACAACTGGGGTCCCAGCACTGAGCCTTGCGGTACCCCACTAGTCACTGCCTGCCATTCTGAAAAGATCCCGTTTACTCCCACTCTTTGCTTCCTGTCTGCCAACCAATTCTCTATCCACATCAGTACCATACCCCCAATACTGTGTGCTTTAAGTTTGCACACTAATTTCCTGTGTGGGACCTTGTCAAAAGCCTTTTGAAAATCTAAATATACCACATCCACTGGCTCTCCCCTATCCACTCTACTAGTTACATCTTCAAAAAATTCTATAAGATTCATCAGACATGATTTTCCTTTCACAAATCCATGCTGACTTTGTCCAATGATTTCACCTCTTTCCAAATGTGCTGTTATCACATCTTTGATAACCGACTCTAGCATTTTCCCCACCACCGATGTCAGACTAACCGGTCTATAATTCCCCAGTTTCTCTCTCCCTCCTTTTTTAAAAAGTGGGGTTACATTAGCCACCCTCCAATCCTCAGGAACTAATCCAGAATCTAAGGAGTTTTGAAAAATTATCACTAATGCATCCACTATTTCTTGGGCTGCTTCCATAAGCACTCTGGGATGCAGACCATCTGGCCCTGGGGATTTATCTGTCTTTAATCCCTTCAATTTACCTAACACCACTTCCCTACTAACATGTATTTCCCTCAGTTCCTCCATCTCACTAGACCTTCGGTCCCTTACTATTTCCGGAAGATTATTTATGTCCTCCTTAGTGAAGACAGAACCAAAGTAGTTATTCAATTGGTCTGCCATGTCTTTGTTCCCTATGATCAATTCACCTGTTTCTGACTGTAAAGGACCTATATTTGTCTTGACCAATCTTTTTCTTTTCAGGTATCTATAAAAGCTTTTACAGTCAGTTTTTATGTTCCTTGCCAGCTTTCGCTCATAATCTTTTTTCCCTTTACTAATTAAGCTCTTTGTCCTCCTCTGCTGGTCTCTGAATTTCTTCCAGTCTTCAGGTGTGCCACTTTTTTTTTGCTAATTTATATGTTTCTTCTTTGGACTTGTTACTATCCCTAATTTCCCTTGTCAGCCACGGGTGCACTACCTTCCCTGGTTTATTCTTTTGCCAAACTGGGATGAACAATTGTTGTAGTTCATCCATGCGATCTTTAAATGCTTGCCATTGCATATCCACCATCAACCCTTTAAGTATCACTTGCCAGTCTATCTTAGCTAACTCACGTCTCATACCTTCAAAGTTACCCTTCTTTAAGTTCAGAACCTTTGTTTCTGAATTAACTGTGTCACTCTCCATCTTAATGAAGAATTCCACCATATTATGGTCACTCTTACCCAAGGGGCCTCACACGACAAGATTGCTAACTAACCCTTCCTCATTGCTCAATACCCAATCTAGAATGGCCTACTCTCTAGTTGGTTCCTCAACATGTTGGTTCAGAAAACCATCCCGCATACATTCCAAGAAAACCTCTTCCTCAGCACTCTTACCAATTTGGTTCATCCAATCTATATGTAGATTGAAGTCACCCATTATAACTACTGTTCCTTTATTGCACGCATTTCTAATTTCTTGTTTAATGCCATCCCCAACCTCACTACTACTGTTAGGTGGCCTGTACACAACTCCCACCAGCGTTTTCTGCCCCTTAGTGTTATGCAGCTCTACCCATATCGATTCCACATCCTCCAGGCTAATGTCCTTCCTTTCTATTGTGTTAATCTCCTCTCTAACCAGCAATGCTACCCCATCTCCTTTTCTTTCCTGTCTATCCCTCCTGAATATTGAATATCCCTGGATGTTGAGCTCCCATCCTTGGTCACCCTGGAGCCATGTCTCTGTGATCCCAACTATATCATATTCATTAATAACTAGCTGCACATTCAATTCATCCACCTTGTCACGAATGCTCCTCGCATTGACACACAAAGCCTTCGGGCTTGGTTTTACAACACTCTTAGCCCTTATACAGCAACACACACAAAATGCTGGTAGAACACAGCAGGCTAGGCAGCATCTATAGGGAGAAGCGATGTCGACGTTTCGGGCTGAGACCCTTCGTCAGGACTAACCGAAAAGAAAGATAGTAAGAGATTTGAAAGTAGAGGGGGGAGGGGGAAATGCGAAATGATAGCAGTAGACCGGAGGGGGTGGGATGAAGCTAAGAGCTGGAAAGGTGATTGGCAAAAGGGATACAGAGCTGGAGAAGGGAAAGGATCATGGGACGGGAGGCCTCGGGAGAAAGAAAGGAGGAGTGGGGGAGCACCAGAGGGAGATGGAGAACAGGCAAACAACTAAATATGTCAGGGATGGGGTAAGAAGGGGAGGAGGGGCATTAACGGAAGTTGGAGAAGTCAATGTTCATGCCATCAGGTTGGAGGTTACCCAGCCGGTATATAAGGTGTTGTTCCTCCAACCTGAGTTTGGATTCATTTTGACAATAGAGGAGGCCATGGATAGACATATCAGAATGGGAATGGGACGTGGAATTAAAATGTGTGGCCACTGGGAGATCCTGCTTTTTCTGGCGGACCGAGCGTAGGTGTTCAGCGAAACGGTCTCCCAGTCTGCGTCGGGTCTCGCCAATATATAAAAGGCCACATCAGGAGCACCGGACGCAGTATACCACACCAGCCGACTCACAGGTGAAGTGTCGCCTCACCTGGAAGGACTGTCTGGGGCCCTGAATGGTGGTGAGGGAGGAAGTGTAAGGGCAGGTGTAGCACTTGTTCCGTTTACAAGGATAAGTGCCAGGAGGGAGATCGGTGGGAAGGGATGGGGGGGACGAGTGGACAAGGGAGTCGCGTAGGGAGCGATCCCTGCAAAAAGCAGAAAGGGGGGGGGGAGGGAAAAATGTGTTTGGTAGTGGGATCCCGTTGGAGGTGGCGGTCCGCCAGAAAAAGCAGGATCTCCCAGTGGCCACACATTTTAATTCCACGTCCCATTCCCATTCTGATATGTCTATCCATGGCCTCCTCTATTGTCAAAATGAATCCAAACTCAGGTTGGAGGAACAACACCTTATATACCGGCTGGGTAGCCTCCAACCTGATGGCATGAACATTGACTTCTCTAACTTCCGTTAATGCCCCTCCTCCCCTTCTTACCCCATCCCTGACATATTTAGTTGCTTGCCTGTTCTCCATCTCCCTCTGGTGCTCCCCCTCCTGCTTTCTTTCTCCTGAGGCCTCCCGTCCCATGATCCTTTCTTTTCTCCAGCTCTGTATCACTTTCGTCAATCACCTTTCCAGCTCTTAGCTTCACCCCACCCCCTCCTGTCTTCTCCTATCATTTCACATTTCCCCCTCCCCCCTCTACTTTCAAATCTCTTACTATCTTTCCTTTCGGTTAGTCCTGATGAAGGGTCTTGGCCCGAAACGTCGACAGCGCTTCTCCATATAGATGCTGCCTGGCCTGCTGTGTTCTACCAGCATTTTGTGTGTGTTGCTGTTTGAATTTCCAGCATCTGCAGATTTCCTCGTGTTAGCCCTTATACAATTATGTTGAAAAGTGGCTCTTTTTGCTTTTTGCCCTGGATTTGCCTGCCTGCCACTTTTACTTTTCACCTTACTACTTTTTGCTTCTACCCACATTTTACACCCCTCTGTCTCTCTGCACTTGTTCCCATCCCCCTGCCAAATTAGTTTAAAGCCTCCTGAACAGCAGTAGCAAACGCTCCCCCTAGGACATTGGTTCCAGTCCAGCCCAGGTGCAGACTGTCCTGTTTATACCGGTCCCACCTCCCCCAGAACTGGTTCCAATGCCCCAGAAATTTGAATCCCTCCCCCTTGCACCATTTTTCAAGCCACGTATTCATCTGAAATATCCTCCTATTTCTACTCTGACTAGCACGTGGCACTGGTAGTAATCCAGAGATTATTACCTTTGTGGTCCTACTTTTTAGTTTATCTCCTAACTTCCTAAATTCACCTTGTAGGACCTCATCCCGTTTTTTACCTATATCGTTGGTACCTACGTGCACCACGACCTCTGGCTGTTCACCCTCCCATTCCAGAATGTCCTGCAGCCGCTCAGAGACATCCTTGACCCTTGCACCAGGGAGGCAACATACCATCCTGGAGTCTCATTTGTGGCTGCAGAAATGCCTATCTATTTCCCTTACAATCCAATCCCCTATCACTATAGCTCTCCCACTCCTTTTCCTTCCCTCCTGTACCTCCTGTACCAAATAAAGTGGCTACTGAGTATATGTCATCAGCTGCTGCAGCCCATTCACTTCAAGGTTTGACATGAGTGTTCAGAAATGCACAGCACTATTATAATGCGTGGTTACTTGACTTACTGTCACCTTCTTGTCATCTGCAACCAGTCTAGTCATTCTCCTCTGACCTCTTTCATTAACAAGGCATTTTCACCCACAGAACTGCCACTCAATGATTTTTGTTTTGTTTGGTTCTGTAAACTCTAGAGACTGTTGTGCGTGAAAATCTCAGAAGGTCAGCAGTTTCTGAGATACTCAAACCACCCTGTCGGGCCCCAGCAGTCCACGGTCAAAGTCATTTAGATCACATTCCTTCCCCATTCTGATGTTTGGTCTGAACAACAACTGAACCTCTTGACCGTGTCTGCATGCTTTTATATGTTGAGTTGCTGCCCCAATTCTGGTAAGATGGCAGAAGTGTGGGGGGGGGGGGGGGGAGAAATTTGTTCATCAGAGGGAGAAATCAATATTCATGCCATCAGGTTGAAGGCTACCCATATGAAATATAAGGTGTTGCTCCTGCACCCTGAGGATGGCTTCTTCTTGGCACAAGAGGAGGCCGTGGATTGGCACGTCAGAACAGGAATGGGAATTGGAATTAAAATGTCTGACCACTGGGAAATCTCACTTGTGACGGATGGTGCAGAGGTTTCTCGATGAAGCAGTCCCCCAATTTAATCAAATTTATGGCTGTCCAAGATAGGAGATGGGACTTGCTGGTGTGGCACTCTATCAGTACCGCATGTAATGTCAGTCGAGACTATATGGTTAAGTCACGGTTTGAACTCTCAGAATTCTGCGTCACAGACAAGTGTTCTTCCGACTGTGCCACAGCTGACAGTCTGGTTGCTGGGGATCAGAGCTCAACCTTTACACACTGATATATTTAGTTATCTGTGCTTGTCAATCACTTAAAATCCTCTAAGTGTTGCCAAGCAGCTGCTGCACATGTAAAAATGGCCAGGATCCCGTCACCACTTCTTAATAGGAACAGAATGGGTTCTTCCCAGCACTTTGTGCACGTACTAGTTCCAAATCAAAGCTCACACACCACCACTGTACAGCAGTGGCCTCCAACCCGACAGCATCAACCATCAATTTCTCTATCTTACAGTAATTTCTGCCTCTTCCCTCTTTTTATTCTCTATTCTGGCTCCCCTCTCATTCCTTCTCTTCACCTGCCCATCACCTCCCTCCGGTGCCCTTCCTCCTTCCCTTTCTCCCATGATCCACCCTCCTCTCCTATCCGATTCCTTCTTCTCCAACACTTCAGCTTTTCTACCTTTCACCTCACAGCTTTTCACTTCATCCCCCCCCCCAGCCACCCACCTTCCTGCTCACCTCGTCTCACCTATCACCCACCAGCTTATCGTTCTTCCCCTCCTCCCATCTACTTATTCTGGCTTCTTCCCCCTTTCCTTTCCAGTCTCAGCCCGAATCCTCTCCATCGATGCTGCCTGACTTGCTGAGCTCCTCCAGCGTTTGGTGTGTGTTGCAGTACTTTATGCATTTCTGGCTGTTGTACCGTGGAAGGGTATGGTTACACTGGAGAGAGCGCAGAGGAGATTCACCAGGATGTTGCCTGGATTGATGCACTTTAGTTATTGGGAGAGATTGGATAGAATGGGCTTGTTTTCTCTAGAGCAAAGGTGGCTGAGGTGTAATAAAGTATATTTATTTATTGAGATACAGCACGGAATAAGCCCTTTTGGCCTTCAAGCCTCGCTGCCCAGTGACCCACTGATGAGAATTTACAATGATCTCCTAACCTACCAACCGGTACGTTTTTGACTGTGGAAGGAAATGAGAGCACCCAGAGGAACCCACGCAGTCACAGGGAGAACGTACAAACTCCTTACAGGCAGCTGCGGGAATTGAACCTGGGTCACTAGTACTGTAAAGCGTTGTGCTAACCACTACGCTATGGTGTATAAAGCAGTATAGATGGGTAGGTCAAAGTTTTCCCTGGTAGTTGAATCAAAAACACAAGGACATTGGTTTAAGCTGAAACGGAAGAGGCTTACATTAGATCTGAGTATTTTTCCTATGGATTTTAAGTTTTATTTTACACTGAAAGTGGTTGATGTCTGAAACCTGCTACAGTCACTATTTTTAAGAAACAATTAGCTGGGCACTTAAACGGCCAACGTGTAGAACAGGGTGTCCCAACCTTTATTATGCCATGGACCCCTACTGTTAACTGAGGGATCTGTGGACCTCAGGTCGAGAAACCCTGGTATAGAAGGATACAAACATTAAGGCAAAGAAATGGAATTAATGGGTAAGATAGCATGGGTGCAATGGGATGAAAAGCCTATTTCTGTGGCATTCAGCTCTATGATTCTGTGATCGCCTTTCAATGTGTGACATAGAAATCCCACTGCCTAGTTACTGGTTAGTTGCAAAGTCCAAAAAATTATGCATCTTTTTACTCCACGGTCCTAGGATGTGGATGTCACTAGCAACATCAGCATTCACACTTCACCCATAATTGCCCCTGAACTCAGTAGTCACTTCAGACTGGGTAAGGACTTCTTTTCCTGAATGACTTGAGTGAAACTTTTATTTATTTATTGAGATACAGCACAGAATGGGAACTTCCAGCCCTCCGAGCTACACCACTCGGCAAACCCAATTTAATTCCAGCCTAATCACAGGATAATTTACAATAACCAATTAACCTAACACTGGTACAGCTTTGATCATCTTCATTATAACCAAACAATTTCAAGATCACACTATTGATTTTAGATCCTGAGAAGTATTCCAGAAGATATTTTATTATTTGCTAATTAATTTATGGTAATATTACTTTATGTGCTGCGTGTGTGAGTTATATGTAGCGTATTGTGCACTTCGGCCTGGAAGAATGTCGTTTCATTTGGTGGTATACATCTGTCCAATTGAATGACAAAAAAACTGAACTTGATTAGATTTTAAACAAGATGTGTTGAATGACTTGAATTTGAATGCCACAGGTGAGATTCCATCCAAATGAGCCGTGAAAATCTCCAGACTGTTCTCACAGTTACATACCAGGCTTGGCTACATATTGTACGTAACCGATCCTTAACCATTTCTGTTCAATATCTCACTTCATATCACCTACTCTGGCAATTCAAACAGGAACTCACCATCTTCACCTTGAAGAGAATCGGTGATGCTCAGCACAAATTCCCCTCAAGGTGAAGACGGTGAATTCCTGTTTATTTATTTCCGGCCTTTTCATGAGCCTACTGCTCTTGATGGAAGAGAAAGCAGGTTTCTCCTCTTCATCTATTCCGCACTCCGGGCTCTTACCTCTTCTCATCTGCCTATCACGTGCCCCTCCTCCTTCCCTTTCTCCTATGGTCCACTCTCCTCTCCTACCAGATTCCTTCCTCTCCAGCCCTTGACCTTTCCCACCTACCTGGTGAGACATTCTGGTGTCTTCCCCTTTCCTTTCCAGTCCTGAAGAAGGGTCTTGGCCTGAAACATCAACTATTTATTCCTCTCCATAGAAGCTGCCTGGCTTGCTGATTTCCACCAGCATTTTGTGTTTGTTGCTTTGGTTTTCCAGCATCTGCAAAATCCCTCATGTTTACAGGTTTCAGAGAGCCTTTGACAAGTACATTTTGAAGACTGTAAATACTGGAGTTTCACTGATGCCCTATCATATACATGAGCCCAATGTTAATCTTCATTTGACCTTCAGGATTTGTGTTAGAGAATGACAGTTTATATAAGGAATTATCTTTACATCTAATATTACATACATTAGAAACACCACTCAATATAGTGCCCAGCCAAATTAAACCCAGAAATACCATATTAAAATAGCATTCCTTCTATATCAGATTGCACAAAGGTCTAATTTTAAGTTTCAACCAAAAATGTCAAGATGACCTTCACAAGAAAGAGGACTGTTTCTTCATTTCCCTCCAGAGGTGCTGCCTGACCTGCTGAGTTCCTTTAGCATTTTGTGTGTGCTATATTGGTAAGGATCTCAGACAGGAAGGACAGCTGCCACTCATTGCAACCTTCATAACTAACTCCATATTGAAAGAAAAAGAATTGGCAATCTATGTCTCTTCTTGCCATACAAATGCTTGCAGCTTGGTAGTGAGGCACTAGCGTCCATCAATCGGAATTTGAAGTACTTGTGTTGACCAATTGGAATTTGTAGTACTAGTGTTGACCAATTGGAATTTGAAGTACTCGTGTTGACCAATTGGAATTTGTAGTACTAGTGTTGACCAATTGGAATTTGAAGTACTCGTGTTGACCAATTGGAATTTGAAGTACTCGTGTTGACCAATTGGAATTTGAAGTACTCGTGTTGACCAATCGGAATTTGAAGTACTTGTGTTGACCAATTGGAATTTGTAGTACTAGTGTTGACCAATCATGGTTTTTTATCACCAATCTTTTTTCTTTACAAATAGAAGAATTTCATGCACAGGAGGACTTATGAAGCATGCTGGTTATTATGCAGGAAAACATTTCTAGTAACATCTAGGAACTGCAAAATCAAAAGCAGATGGGTGATTTTTAATATTTACCCATGGGATGGCTATTCAAAGATCTGAAGGCTTTACTATAACTCAACAAACTGCTAATGAGGATACACTGTACCTGGAGATCATGTCAGAGGCACCACACCCTCAGCAGGATGTGGATGCGCTGATTATCCAAACTGAGACTTGGATTTCAAGACTTTACTTCCAAGGAGTGGTTGCATTAATAGAGCTATATTCCCTAGATTTCATAGGTGATCTGATCAAATTCTTCAGTATGTCCAGGGAAATGGACACAGTAGAGGATATTACTTCTGCTAGCTCTAAACTGAGTCAAGGAGGGAATGGATAAATATTCCAACAAGGGCAACCAGGATCAAAGCTAGTGAACACTTCTACACAAGGGATGTAGAAATATGCCAAATTACCGATGCTGAGTCAAACTGTTGTTTTAAATCTGGTTTATAAGATTGTTGTCGACCAAAGTTATGAAGTGGCACGGATGACAGGAAGGGGTGTGGGCGATAGGAAGGGCCGTGGGCAACAGGAAGGAGTGTGGTAGTGGATTGTCATCTTATTGACAGGTAGGAAGAGCGAAATTTTAATATACCTTGAGATAACTAAACAGAAAACTCACATCAAAAATTATAATCTTCAGAGCGGTAAATGAAAGCATAATCTTACTGGAATCTTTCTCTATCTTCAAAACCTCTTCAAATTCAAAAGGTAGACTTGAATAAGAAAAAAAAGTAATTCTGAAAAGGAGGGAAAAGGCATGTTGAGATTGCACAGGGCTTTGTAACAGCTGGGCATTGGGTGATGTCTGGTCTCTTTCCCCAAAGTGATGCCAAGTAGATGCAGCAGACTTATCGATGGGACATAGGAGTGTGAGGCATTTCAGCCAATCCTATGCTTCCCAGAGTTTAGAAGAACAAGAGATGATTTACTGAGGCATGAATGATCCCAAGAAGAATTGACAAGGTCGATGCTGGAAGGCTGAGGACCCAAAGAGCAAACTGGCAACCAATAAAAACTTGGGTAAGAAGAAGTTTCTTCACTGCAATTGAAAACATTGCATTTCTCTGCCTCAGCAAACTACAGCTGCTCAGTCAGTGAGTATATTCTGGACTAGATTTGGCAGAGTCCTTTTGCTTAAAGGAGAAATCATTGTCACGGGATTAGGCAGGAAACTGGAGCTGAGGTGTGATCGTATTGGATGGAGGAGCAAACTCAAGGGACAATCTGACCAACTCCAGCTTCATGTTCCTACACTCTTGGTTTATATTACCAAGGCATGAAACAAAGTCTAGCCAGTTTTCCAGCCAGCCTCAGCATCCCGTGACCCCTGACACACATTCAGGCAAGCCCAAACCCCAAAGGGAAGCCAGTGAAGGGAAGGCCAGATTGTCTTTCGCTACACTTATGTCTAGCTTACAGGAAACACACAAAACTACTCCTAAGACACCAGCTTTCATTCATCTGCAACTCAACAGCAGATAGTTCCCATGGGACATCAAAGCTTCGTCTGGCTCCTGGCAGAAAGATTAATGGGATGTTAGGTTGCATTTTTTTTAAAAACGGCTCGGAGCACAGATCAAAGTAAGTAACCTTCCACAATATAAACCTGGAGCAGCTTTCCTGTATCCCACATTACTGAAAACATACAACTCAGTTGGAAAACATGAAGAGAATTACTAAAAGCTTAAGAGGACGCGAAGACAGAAAGAATAGGAGAACCAGAATGCTGTTTACTGGTGAGAAGATGGTGGGACAAAGTGATAGAGCTTTTCAAAAGGACACAGTTAAGTGACGTACATGATCGTACACATCTGTTGGTGTTGAATGTTCCAGTTTAGCTTGTTGTTCGTTTATTTACAGTAACAGGCCATTCCGGCCCAACAAGCCCACACCACCCAATTACACCCATGTGACCAGTTAATCTACTAACCCAAACATCTTTGGGAGGTGGGAGGAAACCAGAGCACCTGGAGGAAACCCACATGGTCACATGGAGAACACACAAACAGCTTACAGCCAGTGGCAGGAATTGAACCCCAATCATTGGTGCTGTAATAGTGATATGCTAACCACATCACCAGTTATTATCACTGTTCAGACAACTCGGGTGCTTTCAATCACTTTTTAGAAAGCAAGCAAATAAGTCATCTTCTGGTTTCTATAATAAACTGGACCTAGCAAAGATATTTCAAAAAACAGCTTTGATCATCACCTTGTTTCTTTCTCTCTTCTGCCCCATCTTTTAAATCGACTCCTCATCTTCTTTTCTTTCAGTCCTGCCGAAGGGTCTGGGCCCAAAACGGCAGCTGCACTTTTGTCCATAGATGCTGCCTGGCCTGCTGAGTTCCCACCTGCATTTTGTGTGTGCTGTCAAAGTTTTAACTTTAGGATTCATAACCAGTGCAATGCACTGCACTACAGTAAGTGTAATTATAAGGTGTCACCTGGGAACATTGTGGGCAGAGTGTTCCAGCCCACAGTTTTATCTTCGCTTCCTTAATCACAGGCAGGAAGGGTGCGAAGATGTCACTTGAGTATCAGGTGGTCAGAGCAACCACCAGGAGTCTTTAGTCCCACATGGTGGATGTCTTATTGCTGGCAGCCCAAGTTATCCTTCAGGATTAATCTGCACATTCAAAGTTTTTAACTGCTCTGAGCACCATCCTCGAACTTGAAGACAGAGTACAATGGCTAGATTCCTTGCATTGTGGAGGAACAGAGGGATCTTGGGACACAAGTTCATAGATCCCTCAAAGATGCCACACAGGTTGGTTGTAGTTAAGAAGGTGTGTTGCCCTTCACTAGTTGGGGGGATGAGTTTAAGAGCTGTGAAGTAATGGTGCAGCTCTATAAAACTCTGGTTAGACCACACCTGGAATATTGTTTTCTGTTCTGGTCGCCTCATTATAGGAAGGACGTGGAAGCTTTAGAGGGGGTGCAGAGGAGATTTTTACTGCCAGGATTAGAGAACATATCATGTGAGGATAGGTTGAGTGAGCTAGGGTTTTTCTCTTTACAGTGACTTGACAGAGGTTATGAGAGACACCTTTTTGCCAGGGCAGGAATGGCCAATTCCAGAGGATGTGTATTTAAGGTGAGTGGAGGAAAGTTTAGGGTGGACGTCAAAGGCAGATTGTCTACTCAGAGAGTGGTGGTTGTCTGGAATGCACTGCTGGGGCAGTGGTAGAGGTTGATACAATAGGGGTTTTTAAATTTGTAAAACTGGGTCTCTTCGATTAATCAAACAAAATTCATTCACCACCTCTGCATATATAGAGCTCAGCCAATTTGAAATTGGTAGCAAGAACAACTATTGACTTTACACTTATTCATTAACATTTCCTTTCACTAAATCTGCAACATTTTTCATCTTTTCCCCATTCTTCTTTACACTTTTATATTCCCAGCCTTCCTCACACCATCACACCACTACCCAGTGGGATTGGTTGATGATTAGTATGAAATGTTTAAAACAAGCCGAGTGAACGTTTAAATTCTGCTTGACTGGCATTTAGGAATTGGTATTGGTTTATTATTGTCACACTTACTGAGATACAGAGATTAACTTGTCATGCACATTGTTCATACAGATTAAATCATTTCACAGAGCATTCAGGTAGAACAAGGTAAAATAATAACAATGCACAAGAAATCTGATTGCTGCAGAGAAAGTACAGTGTGGGTGAACAATAAATTTCAAAGTTCAGAATAAGTTTACTGTCAAAGTGTGGAGATGTCACCATATACTACCACGAGATTCATTTTCTTGCAGGCATTCATAATAGATACAAAGAAATACAATAAAAATCAATGAAAAGCTACACAAAAAGACAGACAAGTAACCAATGTATAAAAGAAGACAAACTGTGCAAAAATAAATAGATGAACAGATAGATAAGTAAATAAAAAACCGAGAACATCAGAATCAGGTTTAATATCACTGGCATATGTCGTGAAATTTGTTAACTTTATTGCAGCAGTACAATGCAATATGTGATAAATATAGGGAAAGAACTGAATTACATTATATATATAATAAAGTTAAAAATAAGTCACACAAAATAACAGAAATATTAAAAAGTAGTGAGGTAGTAGTGTTCATGGGTTCAATGTCCATTCAGAAACTGGAAACGTAGGTTGCAGGGTCCTTGACAGTGAGTCTGTAGGATGTGAAATCGGTTTGGAGTTGAGCCTCAGGATCATGAGAAGACAGACTGTGAAGTAAGGACTTAACGAACTGTTCAATAGATACTTTACTGCTGGAACAAGACGGACAAAGAAATAAAGAGTGACTTACTTTCCAGGTTGGCATAGTGTGGAAGGTATGAGGGTAGTCTGCATTGAAAAAATCAGGTCCTATTTCTAAAGTGGGAGTTGAAGGAAGGCATACTGTAAGCAGGACCCTCCGTCTGTTTTGTGTAAAATTAGACAGGTACAATTGCCAGGACAGATGCCGTGGATATATGGTCCCCACAAGCGCTGAGGTTTTCTCTTTCATCCTGAGAAATATGCCAAAGTAACGCAGGAATGAAGCCTCCACGGTTAATACCAAGAACGCGTGCTAGTCCTCTGTCGAGATGGCAGATGGAATCAGAAAATCCAAGTCTGACTTGGTTCAGCACTTAAGAGTGGTTCAAAGTCCTCAGCCATGGTTTGTCTAGAATCGCAGGCAAAGTGCAGTTTCAATTAATCATACACAGCTTGTAGGCCTCCTGTCAAAACCTTCACAAAGGGTTCATGCATGTGGAACAAAAAGGAATTTAGTAGCAGCCAGAACAGAAAGCAGGGGATGAAGGGTTATGCAGAAAAGGCAAGTTAGTGGAGCTGAGTCCTTGGCCAGGTCGGCCATGATCTCGTTGAATGGTAAGAGCAGATTCGACAGGCCAGATGGCCGACTACTGTACCCATGTCCTTATGCGCCAGTTCATGACTCCATTCCCACAATCCATCACTTCAATTTGATGGCATGGAGCTTCAGTCTGATGTCTGAGAACATTTTGCACCTTAGTGTACTGCTTCCTCTCTTACTTGTACAAATTGTTGAGCCGGCTGTTAAAACAAAAGCCATGCTGTTTTAAAAGCTTCTTCCCCTGGCAGTTAAACAGATCAACCGCTCTAGTTAGCCACTGCTACCTCCTCTATCTATGACATCAGTCAATGCGCTGTAAATACTTGGAAACATTTTTTATAATGCTGTTTACATCAGAATCAGGATCAAGATTAATATCACTGGCATACATATGTTGTGAAATTTGTTAACTTTGTGGCAGCAGTACAATGTAATACATAGTAACAGAGAAAAAACTGAATTACAGTAGATATGTATACACACACACACACACACACACACACACACACACGAACACAGACAATCACTTAACAGGCAAATTAAATAAGCAGTGCAAAAAATATAAATTTTAAAAAAGTAGTGGGCAAGTGTTCATGGCTTCACTGTCCATTCAGACATCGGATGGCAGAGTGAAAGAAACTGTTCCCGAATCGCTGAGTGTGTGCCTTCAGGCTTCTGTACCTCCTTCCCGACAGCAACAATGAGAAGAGGGCATGTCCTGGGAATTGCAAATTCATGATGGTATTTATGAATTTATGTATGTTTTAGTCTGCATTGGTTCTTTAACCTCTGTTTATTTTCTATATAATTCTTTGATCGTATAATTGTTGAATTTTATTGTGTGTTGCACCCTGACCAACACACCACAGCAAATTCCCAATACACGGAAATGTATACGGTGAATAAAGTTGATCCTTGACCCTCTGTCATTCACATTCATGACATGAGACTCCCAAAATAGTTTCCTCTGAATTCTGCAGCTGGAGTTGATTATCAGGCAGCCTCCAACAAATGACATGAGCATCGATTTCTCAAACTCCTCACTCCTTCCCCTCCCCCCAGTTTCTTATCCTGGCTTCTGACCCCTTCCTTTCCAGTCCCAATGGTTCATAATGTCAACTATTTATTTCCCTCCGTAGATGCTGTCTGACCTGCTGGGTTCCTGCAGCATTCTGTGTGTGTGGCTCCACATACAGATCGATTGCACCCTGTAACTAGGACGGAGGTTCATGGGTTTGGTAAGTGAGACAGAAGACACTGATTACAAAAAGCACATTCACCTATTATTCGACCAAACATCTAAGCCACCCTGATTACGGTCCTAAACATTCAGTAACACTGGAACTCATCAGGTACTGCATTAAGTCTCCCCAAGTTACACAACTACAAAACTAAACATTCAACAATTGATCACAAACAAGAGCGAATCGGCAGACACTGGAAATATAAGCAACACACACAAAATGCCGGAGGAACTCAGCAGCTTTGGAAAAAAGTACAGTCGACATTTCAGGTCAAGTCCTGGGGTCTCGTCCTGAAACATCGACTAAACTTCTTTCCATGGATTCAACAACAGATTCTTAGCTAAGTGTGCGTGTGGACCGTCCTATATCTGCAGTATTCTGTCCTCTTCAGCACAAGTCACAACCTCAATGTGAAGAGAAGCCCCTGGAGAAAAAGGAAAGAGCCCAAGTCTCTTGCACTTGTAATCTTATACCCAAAGCGAACAATGGAGTCGAGGTGCGCAAAGCAACCAATCAGAAAGCACTGTTGCATCCCTCAAGCTGGTCAATTGGCAGCTGGCACCAGTGGAAGAAGCATTTGACCAGCAAGTAAACTAACTCTTCAAATTACACCCCTGTTACAAAAAAGTCAAAGTAAATTTATCATCATTTATGTCACTGCATACTCCCGAGATTTATTTTCTTGCAGAATTACAAAATAATTTATGAAAAAATATACATAAATGAAGACTGACGAACAACCAATGTGCAAAAGAAGACAAATCATGCAAATAATGAAAATGTAATTATATAATACTGAGAACATGAGTTGCAGAGAACTTGAAAGCGAGTCCATTATGTTATGGAATCAGTTCAGCGTTGAGATGAATGAAATTATCTACACTGATTTGGTAGCCTGATGTTTGAGGGGTCGTAACTGCTCCTGAACCTGGTGGTGTGGGACCTAAGCCTCAGGACTCACACCACCAGGTTCAAGAACAGTTACCACCCTCAACCATCAGACTCTTGAGCAAAAGTGGCTAACTACACTTATCAGTTGAGATGTTCCCACAACCAACAATCTGACTTTAAGGAGTCTTTACCTTGTTATCTCATACTCTCCTTGTTTATTGCTTTTATTTATATTTGCATTTACACAGTTTGTTGTCTTCTGTGCTCTACTTGACACTGTTGTAGTTAATTTTCTGTCGATTTGATGAGTATGCCCACAGGAAAAAGAATCTCAGAGCTGCGTGCATCTACTCAGATAATAAACTTTGAGCTTTAAAGCTCCTGTACCTCCTGCTTGATGGTAGTAGTGTGAAGAAAGCATATGAGAACTTGAGTTGTAGAGTCCATAACAGTAAGTCTATAGGTTGTGGAGACAGGACCAAAAGCTAATTGCTGGAAACGTGAGATAGATTGTACAAAACTGCCTTATTCACTGTCGAGTTCTGCGAGCAGGGCCGTAATGTACCAAGTCAGAGGAGAAGGTGATGTCCCTGCAGCTTACATTGAGTTCCAGGAGAAAAGTGCAAGGAGGCCAACGACGGACATCAGAGTGAGTTGGTGGCGAAGCATTAGTGCCCGATGCCATCCTTGTGGTCGCTCGATGTGCATCGGAGTCTAAGGGACGCCATGGTAGCACAGTGATTCATGATGCTATTACAGTTCAAGGTATTCCGGAGGTCAGAGTTCATTTCCGGCACCACCTGTAAGGGATTTGCATGTTCTCCCTGTGAACCATGTGGGCTTCCCCCCACAGTCCAAAGACGTACTGGTTAGTAGGTTAATTGGTCTTTGTAAATAGTCCTGTGATTAGGCAAGGGTTAAATCGGTGGTTTGCTGGGCAGTGCGACTCATTGAACCAGAAGGGCCTGCTCTGTGCTGGATCTCTAAATAAATAGATCAATAGAATAGAATAGAATGACAGATTGGTATTAATTTATTATTGTCACATGTACCAAGATATGGTAAAAAGTGTTGGGCATCATCCAGAAATATCATGCCATATATAACTGTGTTGATGACGTATAAATTAAAATCAGAACATCAAACATATGTAGTATTGCACACAAAATGCTGAGGGGACAGCAGGTCAGGTAGCACCAATGCAAAGGAGTAGATCTGACATTTCATCAGAGCTCAGCACTGAATCCTATAATTGAATGGTGGAGCAGACTCGATGGGCTGAATGACCTACTTCTGCTCCTATATCTTATGGCCTAATCCATTCAAGTGTCCTGTTGAAAGGTCTTGGCCCAAAACATTGACACTTTATTCCTTTCCATCAATGCTGCCTGACCTGCTGAGTTCCTCCAAGGGTTTTCTGTGAGTTATTCTGGATTTCCAGCATCTGCAGAACATCTTGTGTTTATGCAGAATACACTCAGTGGCCACTTTATCAGGTACCACCTGTGGTCATCTGCTGGTGTAGCCCATCAACTTCAACATTCAACGAGTTGTGCATTTAGAGATGTTCTTCTGCATTGTTGAAATGTATAGTTATTTGAGTTACTGTAGTCTTCCTGTCAGCTTGAACCAGTCTGGCCATTCTCCTCTGACATCTCTCATTAGCAAGATATTTTCACCCACCGTACTGTCTGTTTTTTTCATTTTTTTGCATCATTCTCTTTAAACAATAGAGACCGTTGTTTGTGAAAAGCCCAAGAGATCAGCAATTTCTGAGATACTCAAACCACCCCATCTGGCACCAACAACCATTCCATGGTCAGAGTCACTTATATCACATTTCTTCCTATTCTGATGTTTGGTCTGAACAACAGCTGAACCTCCTGAACATGACTGCATGCTTTTATGCATTGAGTTGTACAGTTGTATCTAACTGAGTGTAATGTTGCAGTTATAGAGAAAGAGCAGGTACACAAATGAAGTACAAGGGTTATGGTCAGGTAGACTGAGAGTTCAACAGTTCAGCTTCAGCCTGCTGCTGTTGGTGGTAGAGGCAACCACTGTCATTCATGTTGGCAGGGAAGCCTTGGCTTGTGACTACAGGGCCTTTTGAAAATGGTGCCCACTGCTTCCAGTGTGGGAACTTCACTGATACTCCAACTACCTTGAAATAGGCAAAATGCTAACCTTCATTTAACCTTGAAGGTTCAAAACAGAGAAAGTAAGTTTATAAAAGGAATTATCCCTACATCTAAGATTACAAACATCAGAAATACCTCTCAATATAGCACCCAGCCAAAATAAACCCAGAGAAATCTTGATTTATTTTGAGCACATATAATACGTTAAAATAGTATTTCCACAATCTCAGATTCCACAAAAGTCCCATCTTAAAATTAGACTGTAGGCATTTGTATGTCAAAATGTCCTTGAGCAGAGAGACCCATTTTGCACTGATTGTATCTATATGCAGACCTGTAGGATTTCTTTGTTAACACAACTTTCATTCAATTTAGATTGGAAGAGAATGCAGGAAAAGGAGTGATAAAGTTGTAGAGAGGTCACCTATGACATTTTCAGGATATCACCTTGTAAATGATACTTTGCCTCTTTCTACGTGGAAAATCTAGTCTCACCGGAATCAGGTTTAATATGACCGGCACATGTCGTGAAATGTGCTGTCTTTGCAAAGTATACTTACAAGCTGGGGAAATACCGAGGCTTGAAAGAGCAGATAGAAAGGATGTGAAAGGTTAAAGCCAGAGTAATCTGGTGGTGATCGGAGCAATTGGAGCTGTGACACCTGGACTGGGAGAGTGGCTACAACAAATCCCGGGAAGGACACCTGAGATCTCAGTCAAGAAGAGCGCACAACTCGAAACAGCAAGGATCGTGCGCCAAACCCTCAAACCCCCAGGCCTCTGGTAGAGGACCCAAGATTGAGGGAGATATGCACAGAGGCACCATCCACAAGGGATGAGGAAAAAAATAGTTAAATTAAATAAGTAGTGCCAACATTCAGGACTACTTGGTGCACTGAAGTCCATTGCTCTGTTCTAATGGATTTCTGAGTCTTAATAAATGAACGAGTGAAGTGAGTGACTTGCTAGTCCATGTCAATCACCTTGGGAGATCTGCAGTCACACATAGGCCAGGTAGGTCAAACATGGTAGATCGCCTTCTCCCATGGCCAGTACCGACATGGAATCAAAATCAGGATTAATATCACTGCCATATGTTGTGGAAGTTGATACTTTTGCAGCAACAGTGCAATGCAATAGATATGTAATAATAGAGAGAAAAAACTATGAAAATATATATTAAACAGTTAAATTAAGTAAGTAGTGCAATAAATAAAAGTAGTGAGGTAGTGTTTATGGGTTCAATGTCCATTCAGAAATCAGAGGGAAAGAAGCTGTTCCTGAACCTTTGAGTGTTTGTCTTCAGGCTTCTGTACCTCTCTCCTGATGGTAGCATTAAGAACAAGCATGACCAGGGTGTTGGGGATCTTTAATGATGGAAGTCGCCTTTTTGAAGATGTCCTAGATACTACAGAGTCTAGTGCCCATGATGGAGCCGACTAATTTTCCAACTCTCCGCAGCTAACTTCGATCCTGTGCAGCAGCTGCCCTCCTCCTCACGAGACACTGATGCAGCCAGTTAGAACGCTCACCCGGGAGAAATTTGCGAGGCAGACAGTAGGGTATTTTGCGGATGGTGGGAGTAATTCGCAAGTACCTCTGTTCTCATCAGCGGGTGAAGCTGTGAATGGCCTCTCCTGAGGAGGAAGGAGGGCGGCCATTTGGCTCCAGAGTGTACCCGCATGTGGCTGTGCTCCTGAACTTTGTCCACTTTCCTCCGTTGATCCATAAGCAGGGAACTCTGCGTTTGAGCTTCATTTTCAATCTGTAGAGATCAATGCTGACTCAGCGGCAACAAACACCTTTAATTGTTTAACGAAACGGCAAACCTGAGAGGACAAGGCAAAATGCACGCCGTTCGAGCTGTAGATAATAAGGCACCACAGCATCTCCACTTCCTAAGGAGATTGAGGCAAACAAGGCTTCCCCTACCATCTTAACTGCATTATACAGGAGCAACTTTGAGAGCATCTGACAAGCTGCATCTCCACGTGGCATGGGAGCAGCGAAGCATTGGAGCAGAAGTCACTACTAAGAACTGTGAGAATGGCCAAGAGGACCATAGGAGTCTCCCTACCATCCATTGGGGACATTGATCAGGAGCGCCGTGTACACAGGGCCCTTAGTATTATTAAGGATCCCACCCATCCATCCAGCATCCTCTCCGACTTTCTACCATCAGGGAGGAGACTCCAATGCATAAAGACAAGAGCAATCAGGATGGAAAACAGCTCCTTCTTTCAGGCCATTAGGCTTCTGAACTCCCTGTCAACAGATAATTTGTACTGTACCCTACAATACTTAATTATGTACTTTGTTTATTTGTGCATAATTCATTCATTTGTAGATTATATCCTTACTTTCCAAAGTTATTGTGTGTTGTGCGTACTTCAGTATTTTACACTATGGTCCAAAGAAACATTGTCTCATTTGATGGTATACATGGATATAGTTAAATGACATTAAACTTGACTTGAGATATTTAACAAACATACAGGCTTGGATTACCTCCTTTGGCATCCTAAGGTACAATCTGCGGTCTTTTCAATACATACCTGACACTTTCCTTCCTGTTTCAATGATTCTTTCAGTACAAAGATCAAAACACTAACAGTGCATTACAGAATAAAAATGATTATAAATGTGAAAACTGGTTTTTGATACAGCACGACCAATCAACGTTATTGCCTGCTTGACCTTTATAGCGAAATTCGAAAAAACGTTTATTGTCTTGTACAGGCTGGAAAACCCCTTGATCTGAAATGAATTGAGCTTAAAAGATTCAAAGGGTTCAGGAGGTTAAAACAAAGTCTTTAAATCGATCTGGCTTACAGCTGTTGTGACAAGCCAAAGGAATCCTCACTCAGGAACCTTACTGGGGATCAGCATTTAATACATCATAAAAATTATTTTCTGCCTGAAATCTGAGAGACTGGGCCTATTGTTAATGGCCCACATCAATAAACAAGTCAACAAAATAATAAATGAAAATTAAACTTGGAGATCCAGGAGAATTACAAGACAGATATAAGAGCTAACACCATACTCTGCTTGCAATCTGAACAGTGATTCCTCAAACAACAGATCTTAAATCTAAAGCTCCTGTCAAGCGTTCCTTCAAGTGCAGGAAAGAGTGAAAACATACCCAGCCAACACCTGAAATCACCTGCATCTTCTCTCCAATAACCAAACTCAGAAGCGAATACATAAGCAATGAACTGCATCCCGAGTTGTAGAACAAGAAATACATATTAACCATTACAATGCAATTGTACATGCATCACACTGAACCACTATGTGGTATCAACGTCCTAAGATTAAACCTCGTCACGATTTCAAGCACTATTTCTGCTCCCATCTATCTCTCACAAGAATCTATACATCAAATCTAGTGGAGAGACATACTATTTCAGCAGAGAAAATGGAATCGTTACAACTGAGTTTCTGTCCTGTGAATCACCAGCCTCACTTTTCCCAATGAAGCACTTTAAAACCACCACAATATTTTCTCAGACTTTGGCCACATCTGGAGTTAGTTTAACACAGCACCAGCCAGGCATCTGACTCACCCAAGTACGGGATGCAGGGAACCATCCTCAAGCTGTTGATGAACTCACGCATTCTCTTGTAGTTGTCTTCTTTCGTCACTAAGTAATCCAGCTTCTCAAATGTGGCTTTGTCTTTCCGGCTGACCAGCTGCAAAATAGGACAAAGGCTTAAATATCAGGCTCTTTTATGAAACCAGAATTCATGGAGGAAGTGTGTGGTGCTGCAATGACTCATCCTCTGTTGCTGCTGCTCTCGTCACAGAAACTAAACGGACTTATCACTTTGATCCTCCAAGAAGATCACAACCTTGTCATGGTTTGGAGGCTTGCGTGTCTCAATGGTCTGGAGAGCTACGCTGGCTGGAGTCATGGCTTTATGCTTTGACTCTTGACAGGGTCACCCATGCCAAACAGGTCAAAGGGTAGAGTGGGTCCACCAGTCCTCCAGGCTCAGAGCTAACAACCCTGACCGGTAAAGCAAAACTGGAACGGAAACAGCAATGAAGACTCCTTTTACCTCTGTTTGTGACAGTATTCCCAAGTCTCAATCCAGATCTTGCATGGCTGACAGGAGTGAAAGCTGAGAGGAAGCTATTGGCACGATGATGGAAGCCCTGAACACTATCAGGGTAGCCAAGAACAGACTGAAACAGAGGAACTTCATTGCTGCCCTAAACACCAGCAGGCATAACAGGTAGTAAATTTTTACTTTGATTGAAGACTACTCAGGAAAATCACTCAATGATTTACCCTGGAAGATGCTTGGAAATGAGACACAATGAGAAGGACATTGCAGCATCTAAAGTCATCATCATCCCAAGTGGATCTAAGGTCATAGTGTCCACACCAGGACTGCCAGACTCAAAAACAGTTACTTTCCCTAGCAGTAAGGCCTACCCACACTCCTAACCTCCACTACTTTATCAATTCCTATCAGAATCACCTTATGTACAGACACTCCTCTGCCTAGCGTCACTTTATGGACATTCAGTCAGTCGATGTATATAAGCTATCTTATGTATTTATATTTATTGGTTTTTTTATTATTATTGTGTTCTTTATCTTACTGTGCTTCCTTTATGCTGCATCAGATCCGGAGTAATAATTATTTCGTTCTGCACATTCATTGAAAATGATATAAAACAATCTCAAATCATGAATGTCAGCATTAGAGTAAAGTGAAGTGTAAGTGCAGAATTTGTATTTTCTTGTATTTTCCTCGGAGTTTAACATCTCTGTGCTTGCTTGTATTTTTATATAATCACATATTGATTTATTTATTTGACTGCTTATTGAGATACATCATGGAATAGGCCCTTCCAGCCCTTTGTGCCTCACTGCCCAGCAATCCCCCAATTTAATCCCAGCCTAATCACAGGACAATTTACAAAGATCAATTAACCTGCCAGCAGGTACGTCTTTGGACTGTGGGAGGAAACCGGAGCACCCGTAGGAAACTGACACAGTTACGGAGAGAACATACAAACTCCCTACAGACAGTGGCGGGAATTGACACCAGGCCACTGGTACTGTAAAGTGTTTTAAAATACAGAAGCAACTGTACTGTAATTGCTGGAAATTTCACTGAACAATTAATTATTCAGTGAATTTTCCAGCAATCATGGTAGTGTTGCTTCTGTATTTTTCTAGAAGCTTTTTAGTTTTCTACAGCAGGTGTCATACCTCTTGAATTTGGCTATCTTATAGGTTAATTGTTATCACTGGAATTTATGTCATCTCTGGTCTGGGTATGAGATAACCACGACTGCTTTTTCCTTTGTCTTTCTTTGTTCATCCTTCATTTGTGTAACACTTCATAAAACGACTGTAAGCAACGTTTTATGCCTCTTTCTTGGCTTCCAAAGAGCTTTTGGATCACATAGACATCATGGTCCAACAGAGTCATTGCCTACCATAAGCCCAGATTGAGTAGACTCAGACTGTTATGGCAGCTTGGTGTAGAGTTTCAGTGTATAGAATGTAATATGGTGGTCATATCAAAGTACATATATGTCACCATATACAACCATGAGATTCGTTTTCTTGCGGGCATACTCAGTAAAAAGTAGTCTTGGCAAACACGAGAGCAGTGCTTCACACTAAATGAGTGTGAGTGTGTGTGTGTGTGTGTGTGAGTGTGTGAGTGTGAGTGTGAGTGTGAGTGTGAGTGTGAGTGTGAGTGTGAGTGTGAGTGTGAGTGTGAGTGTGAGTGTGTGAGTGTGAGTGTGAGTGTGAGTGTGAGTGTGAGTGTGTGTGTGTGTGTGTGTGTGTGTGTGTGTGTGTGTGTGTGTGTGTGTGCGCGCGCGCTGCGTACATGCCCCAGCTGTAATAGAACTTGTGGGTCCAGAATAGGACTGTATAGTCATCAAAGATCTCACCGTTAAAGGAGTGGATGTCCTCATCGGGTTCCGATGGACAACCGAAGGAGTGTCTGTAACTCTGTATGTGTGTGTTTGTGTCTGTCTGTAACTCTGCGTGTGTGTTTTTGTCTGTGTGTGTCTGTTTGTAACTCTGTGTGTGTATATATGCGCATGTGTGCTTGTCTGTGCGTGCCTGTAACTCTGTGTTTGTTTGTGTGTGTGTCTGTGCAAGTATGTGTTCAAAGTTCAAAGTATATTTATTATCAAAGAATGTGTACTATATACAATCTTGAGATTTGTCTCCTTACAAGCAGCCACTAAGCAAAGAAACACAATAGAACCTATTAAAAAATGCTGTCAAAGGCCCAATGTGCAGAAAAGAAACAATAAAAAGTAAACGAATAACTCACAGAACTAATGTTCATGAAAGTGAGTCCACAGCCACGAGACCAGTTCATCGCTGCAGCCTGTCCAGGAGCCTGTTAGTTGCAGGTCACCGCCTCAGGTCAGCGCAGAAACAAGTGAACCTCGTGGAGCAGCGAGCTGAACACCGGTCTGTCCCTCGCCTCCAGCCCCGACACCCCTACCTCTTCAATCTGGCTCTGCACTTAAACTGGCCAAATATCGGCTCATTCCTCACCCACAGGCCCAGGCCCTGCCACTTCAACTCGGCCTGTACCCAACCTTTTCAATCTTAAATTCGCGGAACATCAGCTCGTTCCTCACCCACAGGCCCAGGTCGTGCTGTTCAATTTGACCTGTACCCAACCTTTTCAATTTTAAATTTGCCAAACATCATCTTGTTCCTTGCACTTGGGACTGGGCCCCAATGACTTGATTTAGCCTGTACCCACTGCACCGCCACACTGCACCTGTTTCACCAAATTGCCCAGAACACCACAAAAATGCTCAGTCATACAGGCAGTTCAAAAGCACAGTTCAAAATGGGAAATTACAGGGTATTGATTACAGTGATTGTCCAGAAAAAAATGTAATTAATAGAGTAGTTAGTAGATTTGTTTGCTGTCAATAAGGCATTGCTGTGTCTAACCAACATCCCATCTTAAATCATTTGTCTGTGTGTTTGTGCGTCACTACTTGTCTCTGTGCGTGTATGTCTTCCTGTGTCTGTGTCTCTGAGTAATGCAGTAAGGTCATAAAACCAGGTTATAAATTAGGCCCTCAGTCCCAGTGTGGAGTTAGATTTTATTAGGATATCCATTGAAATTATTTCGATTACAGGGAGCAGTCACCTCAATATGGTTCTCTGGAAAGCGTTGGAGTAGCCACAATCTTCTGTCAAGATGGCTATTTCATCAAGTTGACTACCACTTCAAACAAAGCAGAGAATTCTGTGCACACTGAACATAAATCAGCATTTCCCACTGTACTTTCTGATAAATAACTGTTCTTTTCCAAATGCAGAGAAAACCTGCAGACTACAAATCTCACAGAAAAGACAGCAATAAGAATTGAAAATCTAATTTGCTTAGCAGATATGTCATGGTATCTTCAGAGTTCTGCATTCTATCTTGGATGTCTAGTCCTTGAGAAGGCTATTCCTGTGCTGCTGAATCCTTCACTAAACTACGGACTAGCACTGCCAGTGTTTACTCTTCAGTTATTACATCAAACAGAGCATGAAGTGCCTTTACATTGGCTTCAATTAACATGAACCAAAAGCCAATATTGGTTTTCTCTCCACAGGTCAACATGTGTAAACAGGTTGGTTGCAAAGGACCACAGGGCACTCCGATGCTTTAAGCAGATACCTTCTGAACTCCAAACCAGAAAACTGCTGGCAAACTTCTGTCCTTTTCCAGGATAAGAAACTTCCTTTCTCAAAGTCAAAAGAGTCAAACTTAGGTTTAATGCTACAGTATTGTGCAAGTATTAAGCACATTAATATATAGCCAGAGTGCCTAAGACTTTTGCACAGTACTATAGTAATTTTATGTATTGCACTGTACTGCTGTCACGAACAAAGAACAAATTTCATGACATGTATAATTGGTGATAAACTTGATTCTGATATGGGTCTTCATATTCTGAAGGGGAATGGGGAGGGGAATCATGATTAGGAAAGAGGGAAGGGAAAGGGGAAGGGAGAAGGGAGATAAATTCTGGAATGACCAATAAACTAATTGTTCAGAACCAGATTACCTTGCCTGGCATCTCAGGGCTGGGTGTGCGCCACCCCCACCCCTGGGACTTCTCCTCTCCCACCTGTCCCACACCCCTCCCGCAGTGCTCCTCCCTCGCCATTCCCAACATCCTTCGCTCCCGGCAGATTTACAAACTCGCTCTCCGCTCCACATTGACAAATAGGTACTGTGCAAAAGTCTCGGGCAACCTAGCTACATGTATGTGCCTAAGACTTAAGCAGAGTACTGTATGTGTACAAGCACAACTTAAAGACTAACTTGCAGCAGCATCACAAGCACACAACATCACGTAAGCAAGAAAAATCTAAATTAAACCTGATTTTTATAAGGAAGAACACAATCCAAATGAAAAAAATGGTCCATTTAAGTGCAAAGTCAGCGAAGTGACTTAGTGTTGCCAAACTGTGGTAGAGCACAGAACAGTACAGGCCCTTCAGCCCACAATGTTGTGCTGACCTTTTAACCTGCTCCAAGATCAATCAAATGCGTCCCTCCCACACAGCCTTCCAGTTTTCCTTTTTTCAGTTGGGGTTGTCTGATTAATTCAAGAATCAAATGACTGCAAGGAAGTGTAGGTCTTAGTGTAGGACTTTCTCCATCCATTCACTATGTTTCATGGCCAAGTATAGCATTTCTCACTGCTACCCCTCTGCCCATCTCCAGCGGCAGCAGAGTGAGCTCGTCACTAGCCCAGCTAAAGAACACTGGCCCAAAGACATTAGTTTAAATCCCTCCAGGAGAGCAGGAAAATCCAATTAAATATCTTTAAAAATTGGGAATGTTAATGAATTAACATAAATTAATGGATCGGCATTCAAGGAAGGAAAGAAGTAATCTCACTTCTGGCCAATGTTTAATTCCAGGCCCATGAACACCCTGTCTGAATGCCCAGCTTCCACCCCCAACTCACAGGCACTCTCTCATCCTGCACCGGTCACTTTCATCTTTAATTGCTGCTGCTTCACACATTAATACGACTGCTTGTTTTATTATAATAGTGCCAGTGACACTATACCGTCTTACATAAACATACACCTCACACTTTGACAACCTGTCAATCTTTAGGCCATGCCACTCAGGGACTTGTGAATGCTTTGTGGCTCTACGTGCTGGATCATGTGCTGTGTGTGACTGTACTTACTTTGCTTTGCACCTTGGCCCTAGAGGAAATGATGTTTTGTTTTGCTGTGGACATGTGTGAACGTGACAAATATAGTCACTTCCCAACATCCCTCCAAAACAGACAATAAACGTGGGCTAGTCAGGATGAACACATCCAGTGAAAGAATGAAACAAGCAAATCAGAACCACCCCCCCCCCCCCCCACCCAAATGTTATCATGTGAACAAAGTCACCAGAGAGAAGTACTGGTAGGTCTGAGGTAGTCTCTTCATTCGATAAAATGAGACACAGCAGGCTTCATATCGAGACCCTTTCGAAGGAAGAGGTTGGCTTGACCCAAGACTGCACGATATTTTAAATGCTCAAAACTCAATTCAGGACAGTTTCACATTCACAATGCATCCACAATGCTTCCTTTGAACTACACACAACCATCACACCTCCCTCTTTGCACCAACACTTCAGACACCCAAAAAATGAATTTAAATCAGCATCGTCTGGTCTTCCAATGAACCATGGTTCATGATTCTTAGGAACCCATTGTTCAGAGCTGCATTTTAGATTTAATCTGCAGTCTATATTCAGACCTGAACACTAGTGGCTGAAATATTTGCTAAATTTGCTAATCCCAAAAAATGCTCTAACACCCACCCCCCGCTGTATCTCCTTGGCCAAACCCTTCTTTCTTCACATGACACTGGCAGAAAGGTTGCTGTTAGTCATCTTTGTGTGTGAACCATGACTCAAGATTTATTCTGGCAGACAGCTTTAGAAGGAGATTGTGGGATTGTGGAGCACAAGTGCTTTCCTCAAACTTTTCCTTCCCTCTAATTTCTTTCTAAAAGACACAACATAATCATACGCCTTGGACCAGTTTCATCCACGCACACTTGGGAGAATTGGCGACGTCAGGAAGCACATTGTTCTCAAATCCACCATTCTACACTGGATATTATTCGGGCAGAAAGAAACTGTTTGTTAACTGAAAAGACATGGTTTTGATTTAATTTGGAAAATCCCCGACAGTTCATTCCTGAAATTAGAACAGTAGATCCTCTTACATGAGTAAAAGGTCAGTATTTTTGGTCACATCCTATCTGATCCTGTATATAGAGTTGGAACCCATAGCCTGACAATCCAGTGAGAGGGCAGAAAGAGAGAGTTAACAGAGTAGAGGAGAAATAGACAGGTAAAGAGAGAAGCAAAACAGGGGAATGAGAGCAGGGAGAAAAAAACAATGACTGAAAGACAGAAAAGAGCCTTGCCACCCAACAATCCCCGATTTCACCCTATCTAATCACGGGACAATTTACAATGATCAATTAACCTACCAACAGGTACATCTTTGAACTGTGGGAGGAAACCGAAGCACCTGAAGGAAAACCACACGGTCACAGGGAGAACGCAGAAAGTTCTTACAGGAGGTGAACCTGGATCACTGGTACTGTAAAGCATTGTGCTAACCACTACACTACCATGTCTCATTTTCACTAGCCCAGATACCCTCTTGTCATAGAACATTAAAGCACAGTACAGGCCCTTTGGCCCATGATATTATGCTGACCCTTTAATCTACTGTAAGAACAATCTAATCCTTCCCTCCAACATAGCCCTCCATTTCTCCATCATAGATGTGCCTGTCTGAGTCTCTTAAATGCCCCTAAATTATCTGCCTCTACCACCATCACAAGCAAGGTGTTCCAAGCACCCACTACTCTGTGTGTAAAAGAAACATACCTCTGATATCCCCCCACCATACTTTCCTCCAATCACCTTCAAATTATGTAGTTATATGGTTAAATTATGCCTTCTTGCATTAGCCATTTTCACCCTGGGGAATATTCTGGCTGTCCACTCAATCTGTGCCTAACATTTCAAATACATTTATTTCCTGCTACAATGTATTATTAGACAAGAATAGCAAATACAACAAAGATTAATTTGGCGGAACTTTGACAAACGGAAGCTTCCATTGTTGCAATGATTTCTAGCTATTAATAGTGCATTTTTGATGGCCTAAACACTGATGATTCAGAGGATGTTTTTTCCCTAAACTGATTACTGATAAAACAGAAAGGCAGAGGATAATGCAAGATGGGCTGATATTCAACACTTCTGACAAGTGAGAGAAGTTATAAGTTGGTGCCATGAATGGTAGGCAATTCAGGCTATCCTGCAGTCAGAGGGACAGAGAGAGCTCCCCTCTCCCCCAATCCCAGCCACAGAGGGGCAGGGAGAACCCATACAACAAAGGAAGAGAAGCAATAAATAAGTACCCATCACAAACATAGGTGTTGCTGAAACTCTGCTCTACACCTTCAGCACTTTCAGATTTCTATCTGGCCCTCCTTGTTCTGTGTTCAGTGAAGATGAGCCCATCAAAAACCATGCCATCACATACCGTGAGATGCTGAAGTGCTCGGGCCCAGATAAGCAAATTTTTCGAATCTAAAATTCCCATTCTTGTTTGCAAATTCTCTCCGTAATTTCAACCCGCTCTCTCTGAAGAATCACTAATCTTAAAAATCTCCTAGAAATCCATTCTCACAATTCTGGCCTCAAAGTACAAAGTAAATGTATTATCAAGGTACGCATTTGTTCAAAGTTCACAGTAAATTTATTATCAAAGTACATATATGTCACCAAATACAATACTGAGATTCATTTTCTTGCTGGCATTCACAGGCACACAACAGAATCAATGAAAAACTATGCACAAAGACTGACAACAAACCAATGTGCAGAAGAAGACGATCTGTGCAAATACAAAAATAATAATGATAATAAATAAGTAAATGAATAATACTGAGAACATGAGTTGTGAGTCCTTGAAAGTAAGTCTTGACCGTTCCCAAAGGTCATGCCCTCAAATGCCGAGTTCCTAAGCTCTGAAATTCATCTGTAAATCTGACTTTACATCTTCCTAATTGTATAATCTTCTTAGAACCTACATGCTTGGTCAGACTTCTGCCATGATCTCCTCATGTGGCAAAAAGTCAACATAATGCCAGTGAGTCTTACCATTAACCAAGGGGCCCATGGACCCCAGGTTGGGAATCCCTGCTGTGAATTATTTTTGATTATTTTAAATAGGAAGACAAATAGGAAATTGAGTGGCAAGATTAGGGACACCACTGAATTAATGTGTGAGCTTCAAGATTGGAAAGCAATCTTGCAATGGACAAGCAGATAGGGCAGCAAAAAAAAACACAGAAATACAAACTGACAAGTGTGAGAAGTTTGGAAAACTTCAGACCGGTGAGATTTTGCAATTAAGTAAATGCTCGGAAGTGTTGTATGATGGAAAGCAGCTTGATAAAGAAGAACCATCTACAGCCGTCTATACCAGGGGAGAAGCTGTGGTGGATATAATCAGGAGACGATAAATGAACTCGAGGTAAATGTGAAATCCAAGGAGCCGGTGAGTTTGAAAATGAACTAAATGCTGGTCATGAATAAAGTGGTTAAGTGAAAATAATAGCTTTATATTAATAGCACACCTGTCACTGTCTCGAGAAAAATTGTACAGTCAATTACAAAGTCTTATTCAAGATTGTCATATACGTTGTTCTTTTCAACAAGGTGGGCATGCTATGTTGGCACCACAATGTGTACTGACGCGTGCAGGCTGCCCCCAGCACATCCTTAGGCTGAGCTGGTCGCCAACACAAACAATGCATGTTCCAATGTACCTGTCATAAGTTCAAGATTCAAGATCATTTATTTTCAATCTTCAGTACACAAGTGTAAAGGAGAACAAAATGATTGTTACTCTGGATCTGATGCAGCACAAAAAGACACACAATAAGCATAAAAACACAATAATTGTTTAAGTGAGACTGTATATACGAGGGGTGATTGATAAGTTCGTGGCCTAAGGTAGAAGAAGTCAATTTTAGAAAACCTAACACATTTATTTTTCAACATAGTCCCCTCCTACATTTACACACTTAGTCCAGCAGTCGTGGAGCATACGGATCTTGGACCCCAGAAAGTGTCCACAGATGAGGCGATTGATAAGTTTGTGGCCTAAGGTGGAAGGAGATGAGTTATACAGCTCTCATTACATAGATAGATAGATACTTTATTCATCCCCATGGGGAAATTCAACTTTTTTTCCAATGTCCCATACACTTGTTGTAGCAAAACTAATTATATACAATACTTAACTCAGTAAAAAATATGATATGCATCTAAATCACTATCTCAAAAAGCATTAATAATAGCTTTTAAAAAGTTCTTAAGTCCTGGCGGTAGAATTGTAAAGCCTAATGGCATTGGGGAGTATTGACCTCTTCATCCTGTCTGAGGAGCATTGCATCGATAGTAACCTGTCGCTGAAACTGCTTCTCTGTCTCTGGATGGTGCTATGTAGAGGATGTTCAGAGTTATCCATAATTGACCGTAGCCTACTCAGCGCCCTTCGCTCAGCTACCGATGTTAAACTCTGCACGTGCAGTTAAACTCTGAGTGATTATGCAGAAAGTTTGAAGTTAATAACTCATCGGGGTGATTGATAAGTTTGTGGCCTAAGATAGAACAAGATGCATCACCCCTCATACATAAGATTAGCTTATATACCCAGACGGATTGTCTGTACACACAGTGAGGTGAGGTGCAGGAGTATCTGAACATTAGGTGACTCTGACAGGAAATGATAAAGTGACAAAGTGACTCTCGGCACGAGGAACTCTTCTAGGTAACAGCAGGACACATGGGAACACAGTCAGACAGTCAGACTGTGACTGTGACTGTGTAGGTGTGAGGTGTGGAGTGTGGAGTGTAAGTGCATGGAGGGATGGGAGATAAATCTGAATCGAAAATACAGCAGTAACGGGCATGCAGTGAAGTCCTATAAACAAAAATAATGGACGAATAACCTCATATGTTTTAATAATGAGGGGAAATTTTCTATCTCTTAAAAATAAGCAGCAAGGTTTTGTTTTATACGCACCATAAAGTGCAGTCAAGGCCTGTGATTGACATTTCATCTCATTGGAACATCAGCCTAAGTCTTTTGAGATAGAAGAAAATGAAGATACTTAAAAGTGAAGTCATCATCTGCTGGAGCAACTCATCAGGTCAAGCAGATCTGTAGGGCGGAACAATGTGGGACTTTGAACCAAAATGCCTTTCTTCCCTCAGATGCTGCTTCACCTGCTGACCCCCTCCAACAGATTCTTAGCTGCGCCTGATTTTTGCCCTCTAGTGGGACAAAGAACACTACCTACTGAGTGTCTTTGTGGATACAAAGCAAGAAATGCTTTGTGGATCTGTGGAATTCTCTGCCACAGGAAACAGTTGAGGCCGGTTCATTGGCTATATTTAAGAGGAAGTTAGATATGGCCCTTGTGACTAAAGGGATCAGGGGGTATGGAGAGAAAGCAGGTACAGGGTTCTGAGTTGGATGATCAGCCATGATCGTACTGAATGGCGGTGCAGGCTCGAAGGGCCAAATGGCCTACTCTTGCACCTATTTTCTATGTTTCTATGCTCATCGTATTTATTTTGAGATAGTAGCGGGGTAACATGCTCTAATGAAACATCACTGCCCAATTGCACTCAGGTGACCCATTAACCGACTAACCCATACACCTTTGGAACGTGGGAGGAAAGCGGCACACCCAGAGGAAATCGACTCGATCACTGGGAGAACCTGTAAACTCCTTACAGACGGCAGCGCAAATAGTGCGATGTGAAGAATAAAATGTGAAAAGAGATGATGAAGAAATCAAAGAGGGATAAACAGGTCAGAAGGAGCAGAGGTTGGTAAAATGAATGGCATACATATCACCAAGAGATACAAACAATTAAACCTTATGGAATAAGATAAATGTTGACGATGAGACAAAGAAATCCTTATTAGCAAAGAGATCTTTAATCCAAAATAGACTTATTCCTTTTACAATGGATAATCAACTTTTATATAATTGGTTTCAAAAAGGGATTAGATATATAGGAGATTGTTTTGAAGGAGGTATATTAATGTCATTTGATCAATTAAAGAATAAATATAAAGTATCAAACAACACTCTTTTTTGTTACTTTCAACTAAGGGCTTATTTAAGAGAAAAGCTAGGTCAAACAATGTTACTACCGAAACCCAATGAAATAGAAACTTTAATTCAAAAAGGAAAGATTAAAAAATTTATCTCTTGTATGTATAATTTGATTCAAAAACAGGCAATTAAACAAGGAGTCCATAAGTCAAGACAAAAATGGGAAAGTGATTTGAATATCAAAATTGAAGAAAAAAACTGGTCAAGACTATGTCTTGAGAGTATGACAAATACAATAAACGTTCGATTAAGATTAGTGCAATACAATTTTTTACATCAACTATATATTACACCACAAAAAATAAACAAATTAAACCCAAATCTATCTGATCAGTGTTTTCAATGTAACCAAGAAATTGGTACTTTTTTACATTCTACTTGGTCTTGCTCCAAAATTCAACCTTTTTGGACAAATTTAAGAGTTTTACTGGAACAAATCATTGGAATACAACTTCCACACAACCCAACATTACTTTTACTAGGTAATATTGAAGGGATAAAACCGATATCCAGATTGAATAAATATCAGAAAGAATTTATAAAAATTGCATTGGCAGTAGCCAAAAAAGCTATTGCAGTGACTTGGAAATCGGATACATATCTAAGTATAGATCGTTGGAAGAACGAAATTTATGGCTGTATTCCACTTGAAAAAATCACTTACAATTTAAGAGATAAATATGAAACATTTTTGAAAATTTGGCGCCCTTATTTACAAAAGACAGGATTAAATATATAGGTGCTCCGAAGATGAAATAATTGGTTACTTGGGGAAAGAAATAAATGCATACACTAAAGTTATTACGAACTCCGTGGAGCGTGTGGGGATCTTCCAATATCCAGGCATTCCTTTTTTTTTCTCTTTCTTTTTTTTTAGGGGTGTTAGGGGGGAGGGGTTAAGGGGAGGGGGGCTGGGTAACATTTTTTTTCTCATACACTTTTATTCTGTAACTATTTGAAAACAATAAAAAAAGTTTAAAAAAAAACAATTAAACCAAGGGTGAAGGGCAAGTTACAACAGGTACTCCTGTGCCTAGTGTCTCTTAATGGACATACAATCAATCTATCTATTTAATATTGATTGTATGTCCAATGTATTTATATTTATTGTACTTTTTATTATCATTGTGTTATTTATGTTACTATGCTTTTTTTTGTGCTGTATCTGATCCGGAGTAACAACCATTTGCTTGTCTTTACACTTGTGCACTAGAAATAACATAATCTTCAATCTTGTTTCAAGCTGCACGGTCTATTGGTTTGCATGAAGATGGAGAACGGTTGAACAAGTTAGGTCTTTATTCTTTGGAGCGTAGAAAGTTGAGGGGGGACTTGATAGAGGTATTTAAAATAATGAGAGGGATAGATAGAGTTGACATGGATATGCTTTTTCCACTGAGAGTAGGGGAGATTCAAACAAGAGGACATGAGTTGAGGGTTAAGGGGCAAAAGTTTAGGGGTAACACGAGGGGGAATTTCTTTACTCAGAGAGTGGTAGCTGTGTGGAACAAGCTTCCAGTAGAAGTGGTAGAGGCAGGTTCGGTATTGTCATTTAAAGTAAAATTGGATAGGTATATGGAGAGGAAAGGAATGGAGGGTTATGGGCTGAGTGCAGGCCAGTGGGATTAGGTGAGAGTAAGCATTCGGCACGGACTAGAAGGGCCAAGATGGCCTGTTTCCGTGCTGTAATTGTAATATGGTTATAAGATACAGGCGGCACAGTGGCGTAATGGTTAAAGTGATGCTATTGCAGTGCCAGTGACCCGGGTTCAATACCCACCACTGTCTGTAATTCTCACTATGACCTTGTGGATCTCCCCCATCTGCTGCGATTTCCTCCCACGTTCCCAAGATATATGGATTAGCAGGTTAATTAGTCACACAGGTGCAATTTATTTATTGTCATACAGCGGGAAGTAGAGCTGCACTGCCCAGCAACCCACCCCCCCCAACAATTTCCAGTTTAAGATGGCGCTGGTGAACTTCAGTGACTTCTGGCTGATGGCTAATGAAGCAACTAAATACTTTGTTAACCCCACTTTTTCTGGCAAATCATCATCATGAGCAATAAGTCTACAACTTCCCTTTAGACCTAGAGGCAGTTCAATGTAGCAGAAGCAAGACGCGTGGAAGAGCATGAAGATCAAGCACAGGCCGAATCGAAGCTGCGGGGTCCAAGCCCCAGAGCGTATCGACGTGACTGTAGACGATCTCCAGAGGGAGATTTACAGGCCGAAACGAGGAGGTGAAGTCCGGAATATCCAAGCAGCAGAGCCCGTCATTTAGACGGAGAATTAAACGCCGGGTCAGATTGGAAAGGTCAGGGTGTTGATGCCCGAGGTGAGGTACGGGCTGGTTCAGTTTGACAATAATAGACAATAGACAGTAGGTGCAGGAGTAGGCCATTCGGCCCTTCTAGCCAGCACCGTCATTCACTGTGATCATGGCTGATCATACACAGTCAGTACCCCGTTCCTGCCCTCTCCCCATATCCCTTGACCCCGCTATCTATAAGAGCTCCATCTAACTCTCTCTTGAAAGCATCCAGAGACTTGGCCTCCACTGCCTTCTGGGGCAGAGCATTCCACATATCCACCACTCTCTGGGTGAAAAAGTTGCTGCTTGAAGCAGCAGAACCCTGATGTTCAGACGGAGATTGAAACGGTCAGGGTATCGGGACCCGAGGTGAGGGATGGACCGGTTCAGATCGCTGCTCCATAATGTTTACTCGGCTCTACGCTGAACTATGGGACTCTCTTCGTGGACTTCAGTTCAGAAACACTATTTGTTTGCATCTACTCTCTGCATGATGTTTTTTTTTTCTTTGCACATTGGGTGTACAATGGTCTTTTATATAGGTTGTTTTATTATTTTATTTTATATGGGTTCTTTTTTTTATGGGCATGACATGGTTTTAATTCTGTGCACATTGGGTGTTGGACAGTCTCCCTTTTTTACATATATATATGGGTTTTATCAGCGTCTTTGTTTTGTGGCTGCCTGTTAAGAGACGAATCTCTTAAAAGTTGTACAAAGTTGTATAAACTTTGATAGTAAATGTACTTTGAACTTTGAAGTTAAGCCTTGCCTAATCACGGTGCAATTTACAAAGACCAATTAACCTACCAAGCGGTACAATTTTGGGCTGTGGGAAGCAACCGGAACACCAGGAGGAAATCCACACAGTCACAGGGAGAGCGTACAAACTCCTTAAAGGAAGAGGTGGGAATTGAACCCTTGTTGCTGGTATTGTAAAGTGTTGTGCTAACCACTACGTTACCATGCCAATGTAGCACAGGCTTGTTGGGCCACATGGGCCTATTACCGGGGTGTAACTCTAAATTAAAAAAATAAAAGATAACTTCTGTGCAGCCAAATTCCATCCAAGTTGCTGAAATGAATTTCTGCATTGATAATCTGGTCACGTGCCAAAGTAAGGAGCCAGAAATTTACAGACGATGATCAAACTGCTTCTCGACACTGAGCATTTTAATTGACTTCAGGATGTGCCGACTAACATCACTGCTAGCAGAGATTAACCCGGAGAACTGATGTAAAATAACAAATGATAAAGTAACAAGCAGGATTAACCAAAGCTCTATCATTGCTATTAAGTAGCAGAGTGTTTCCCATTACAGATGTTGCCTTTTATAAATTGTATATAAATTTCTCTCAGAAGACAGGAACACTGCAGAAACCAGAGATTTATTGGATAAACAGACCAAATGTATTGATGAATGTCTTCCAAAAGACTCATTATGCCTTTGTTTAATCACAGGTGTGGATTTAAGAAGATCTCCATGAGATAAGAATTGTTATCTTTCTTTTTCTGACTAGCTTTATTTATCACAGGTACATTTAATCCTTGTTTTCGTCAACGACCAACACAGTCCGAGGATGCGGTGGGGGCAGCCCGCAAGAGTCTACCGCCAACACAGCGCACCCACAACTAATTAACCCATATGCCTTTAGAATGTAGGAGGAAATCAGAGCACCCAGAGGAAATCCACACAATCACAAAAGAACATACAAACATAGGGAAAGGATAAAGAAACATTGAGAGGGCATAGTGTCACAGAAAAGTACAACACAGAAACATGCCTTTCAATTCATCTAGTCTGTATCAATCTATTTAAACTGCCTACTCCCATCGACCTGCACCACACGACAGCCCTTCATACCCCTACCATCCATGTACCTATCCAAATTTCTCTTAAATGTTGAAATTGAGCTCACATGCACCACGTGCACTGGCAGCTCATTCCACACTCTCTCCACCCTCTGAGTGAAGAAGTTTCCCTTCTTGTTCCCCTTAAACTTTTCACCTTTCACCCTTAACCCAAGACCTCCAGTTGTAGTCTTACCCAACCTCAATGGAAAAAGCCTGCTTGCATTTACCTTATGAGTGGGTATCCCTCATAGTTTTGCATCATATCTTCCCCTCAGTCTTTTACATTCCAAGGATTAAGTCGCAACCTATTTGATCTTTACTCATAACTCAGGTCCTCCAGTCTTTGCAATGTCCTTGTAAACTTTCTCTGCACTCTTTCAACCTTATTTACATCTTTCCTTCCTGCAGGTTTGTGACCAAAACTGCACACAATACTCCAAATTAGGCTCGACCAACTTCTTTTAGAACTTCAACATAACACCCAACTACTGTACTTACTGCTTTGATTTATGAAGGCCAATGTACCAAAAGCCTTCTTCATGACCCTATCGACCTGTGACCACTTTCGATGAATTATGGACGTGTCCTTAGACCACTTTGTTCTACAGCACTCCCCAGTGCCCTGCCTGCCACTCAGTGTGTATCAGTGACGTCACTCGCAGCATTTTCACTTGTTTAGTTGGCTTATGATTATTACATGCATCAAGAGACTGTGAACAATCTTAGTTTTGCGTGCCATCCAGACAGAGCATTCAAAAAACATAAAGACAAGCAAATCCGCGGATGGTGGAGATCCAGAGCAACACACACACACACGGTGCTGGAGGAACTCAGCAGGTCAGGCAGCATCTATGGAAATTAATAAACAGTCGACTTTTCCGGCCCAGACCCTCCTTCAGGACTGAGAAACGAAGGCGGAAGACACCAGAATAAAAAAAGTGGGGGGAGGGGAGAGAGGGAAGGAGGCTAACTTGAAGATGATTGGTGAGGCTGGGTGGGTTGGAAAGGTAAAGGGCTGGAGAAGAAGGAATCTGATAGGAGAGGGAAGTGGACCGTAGGAGAAAGGGGAAGGAGGAAGGGGCTTTTGGGGAGATGATAAAGCCAGTGAGACGAGGTAAGAGGCCATTGTGGGGAACAGAAGAAAAGGGGAGGGGAAATGAAATTTTTTTTTACCAGAAGGAGAAATCAAAATTCATGCCATCAGGTTTGAGGTTAGCCAGATGAAATATAAGGTGTTGTTCCTCCATCCTGAAGGTGGCCTCATATTAGCACAATAGGAAGCCATGGATCGACGTGTCAGAGTGGGAGTCAAAATTAAACTATTTGGCCTACAGGAAGTTCCACTTTTGGTGGGTGGAGCAGAGGTGCTCAATGAAGCGGTCCCTCAATTTACGCCGGGTCTCACCGATGTAGAGGAGGCCAAATCGGGAGCACCGGACACAATAGATGACCCCAGCAGATTCACAGGTGAAATGTTGCCTCACCTGGAGGGGCTGCTTGGGGCCCTGAGTGGAGCTGAGGTGAGGGAGGAGGTGAATGGGCAGGTGCAGCAGGTAGGTTGCTTGCAAAACATAAGAACATCGAGATAGTACAAAGTAATATCAGGGAGCAAATACTGTGTAACAGCTACAGAGGAAGGGCGCTGTGGGTAGACAAACAAGGTGTAAGGTCATTGACTAGGTAGCTTCTGAGATCAAGAGTTCATCATCATTATGCAAGAGGTCCATCCCACGGTCTTTTAACAGTGGGATAGAATCAGAATCAGATTAAACGCCACCGGCATACTTGGTGAAATGTGTTATCTTTGCGGCAGGAGTACAATGCAATACATGGTAATAGAGAAAAAGACCGTGAACTACAGTATGCATATAGATTAAATAGTTACATTAAATAAGTAGTGCAAATATAGAAATTTAAAAAAAGTAGTGAGGTAGTATTCATGGGTTCAATGTCCATTCAGAAATCAGATGGCAGAGAGGAAGCAGCTGTTCCTGAATTGCTGAGTGTGTGCCTTCAGGCTCCTGTACCTCCTTCCTGATGGTAGCAACAAGAACAGGGCATATCCTGGGTGATGAAGGTCCTTAATGATGGACGCCGCCTTTTTGAGGCACAGCTCATTCAAGATGTCCTGGATACTACAGAGGCCACAGCCCATGATGGAGCTGACTAAGTTTACAATTCTCTGCAGCTTCCTTCGATCCTGCGCAGTCGCGCCCTCCCCCCACCATACCAGATGGTGAAGCAGCCAGTTAGAATGCTCTCAACGGTCCATCTGTAGAAATTAAGGTGTTTTCAAAACTCGTGGTGAGTGTTTTCAGCTTTTGTATTTTCTGCCCAGTTAAAATGGTGAGGTTGGGGGGGGGGGGTAGTCTGAGAAAATAACCTGGGTAGGAGGGGTCTTTGACTCTGCCTACCATTCCTGCTGCCTCAGGAAAGCGAGGGGGTGGGCAAAGTGGGAGAAAGCTGATTACGATCTTGCTCTTTGTTATTTACCTGCACTACTTTTCTAGAAGCTTTTATACTTTATTCTGTTTTATTATTGTTTTACTAGCTCAATGCACTGTGTAGGAGGCTCAGAGATGGAGGAATTCAGACACTGGAAAGTTGTACAAGTGAAGTTTGCAGGTGAGCTGGAGTGAGGATGCAGAATGACCAGAACACAGAGTGCAGTGCAAAACAAGCTTTTCAACGTATTCTGATGTATGTGACAAAAATAAACCAATTCCAGTTTTCATGATGGACTGAGTGTGTCCTCAACTCTCTGCAGTTCCTTGCATTCTCCACCAAAGCAGCTACCATGCATGGACAATACTGTGCAAAAGATTTATTTATATGGTTTCAGATGGTATGGTCTGGATAGAGTCCTGATCTTAACATCATCAAGGCTGGCTGGGATTACCTGGAGAGACAGAAGCAAGGGAGACAGCCAAAGTCTGCTGAAGAACTTTGTCAGGCTCTCTAGGATACTTGGAACAACCTACCATCTAATTTTCTTATAAAACTGCACGACACTGTACCTAAGAGAACTGATGCAGTTCTAAAGGCAAAGGGTGGTTCAAGCATTGATTTGATTTCATTATTTACTGTTTACTGCTCTTTATAATTTTTTTTGATATTCAGAAACTTTTTATTTCATTATTTTTGGAAGTAACTTCACTTTACAGATTTTTTTTTACTTATGCCTAAAACTTTTGCATAGTACTGTTGGTAAAATAGTCTCTATGGTACATCTGAATTTACTAAGCCTTTTGAGGAAGAAGATGCACTGATGCAGCTCCTGGTTCCCTGCTACAGAGTAAGCTATGTCCTGTGTCAGTATATAACTCCATTTCTGCAGGGACCACACTCACAAGGGTGTGATACTGTAAAAGCTCAAGCCACAACAGATGAGACAAAGGAAGTGAAATTCAGACATTTTCAAATCTGTCCATTTATCCATCCATCAGTCCACCCGTTTGGCCGTCCGTCAATCCATCCACCCATCAGTCCATCCATCAGTCAATCCATCTGTTTGTCTGTCCATCCATACATCCGTTCATCCATCCACCCATCAGTCCATCTGTCCAATCATCCATCCGTCCATCCATCTGTTTATCCATCCACCCATCAGTCCATCCATCCATCAGTCAATCCATCTGTTTGTCTGTCCATCCATCCGTTCATCCATCTACCCATCAGTCCATCTGTCCAATCATCCATCAGTCAATCCATCTGCTTGTCTGTCCATCCATCCGTTCATCCATCCACCCATCAGTCCATCTGTCCAATCATCTGTCAGTCAATCCATCTGTTTGTCTGTCCGTCCATCCATCCGTTTATCCATCCACCCATCAGTCCATCCATCCATCAGTCAATCCATCTGTTTGTTTGTCCATCCATCCATCCATCCGGTCATCCACTGTGGCCCTAACACAAATCCATATCATTGTGAAAATATGTCTGATTTGCAAAAACAGATTACTGAGGAATAGAGATATAACTATGCTTTGTGACAGAAATTTGACCAAGGTCCTACATGCTTAAGGATTTCAAATTCCTATGTGAAGGCCCAAGTCATGCAGTGCACTTAAAAGTGGTGGTTAATAGGTTCGCGATTTGTAAGGTTACAAAGAGAGGCCAGGAGAACGGGGCTAAGAAGGATAATGGTTATATTTAAAGAGGAGGTCGACAGGTTCTTGATCAGCAAGGGCTTCAAAGGTTTTAGGGAGAAGGCAGGAGAATGGAACTGAGGAGGATTTTAATAAATCAGCCATAATAGATTGGTGAAGCAGACTCAATGGGGCAAATGGCAAAACTCTGCTCATACAGTGCAAAAGTCTCAGGCACAAATATATAGCTAGGGTGCCTAAGACTTCTGCATAGCACAGTAGTAATTTTATGTATTGCGCTGTACTGCTGTCACAAAAATAAACAAATTTTATGACACGTGAGTGATGATAAACCTGATTCTGATCTGGGTCTCTATTGTGGACTGAGAGTAGGAAGGGGGCAGGGAGAGGGGAATCTTTTCCCTAATAAGACTTTTGCACAATACTAAATGTCTTTTAGTCTTAAAGCTTTATGGGATGATAAATCAGCCATGATGGAATGGCAGGTCAGACTTGATGGGCCAAATGGCCAAATTCTGCACCTACGACTTACGGTCTTATGAGGAAGCACAGCAGTAAGCCAAAAGAGGGATCTTAAAGAACGAGAAGGGTTGGGAGATCTGGAAAACAAACTCCAGTCATCAATGCCCAGCTGCTGAAGGAACAAGTATGTCTAACACAACAACAAAAAAAACCCACTGCGCTCTGTGGGAGGCTCAGAAAGGAAGGAATTCAGACAGTGGGAAGGTTGTAGAAATGAGGTTGACGGTGAGGGCATCATGGGAATAGAACACAGAGTGAGAACGTTAAATTAACACACACAAAATGCTGGAGGAACTCAGCAGGTTAGGCCGCATCTTTGGAGAGTAATAAAGAGACGACGATTAGGCTGAGACCCTCCATCAGGACTGGAAAGGAGGTGGAAGAAGGTGGGGGGAGGAAGAGGAGGACGAGGACAAGCTAGAAGGTGATAGGTGAGACCAGGTGAGGAGGACGATGGGTGGGTGGGGTGGTACTTTTAATAGCGTTGACAACATTGGTCAGGACCTTTGGAGTGCTCCTGCTAATTACAATGTCACTATAGCCCTTAAATTTTATAGCTCTGGATCAGCTCAGAAGTCTACATGAGCACGTTCCGCCCAAATCCCTTGAATCAAAGACTGGCTGGTGTTCAGCAATCTACCATGGCATTGTCCAAGCAGAGAGCTTGCACTCTGGCGGACAGCACAAGGGTTAAAGTGATTTATTGAATGGAAGAAATGTCTCAGCTGGTAGACTTCAGAAAGGCAGCCCACAGAAAAAGATTTCCAAAACAAAACCTCTTGGGATGGTGTCACTTAGACAAAAGATCACCCAACATTAAGCAGATGCCATTTAACAGCTCTAATTTAGTCTATCAGTCTTTCTGTCAAACAGCAACCAGCTATGTTATATATTAGGAAGGCACATTTGAACATTGGCTGCTAAACTTGTGCATTACACCACTGCTCTCTTTGCAATTTTTGGCTCAGTTGCAGACATTATGTTTTAATAATGCGCATTAAGATTTTTTTTCCACTTTGTGTAATTCATTCATCTTAGGAGCTGTAACATGTGTATGGTAACAACTCGGACTGAAAAATTGTTTCCACATGACATCATAATTCAATGTACTTTTTTATTTCTTAAAAGTCCACCCTCAAAACACTCCGGAGAGATGAATCACTTAACATGGAAAATGTGCATTCATATTTGTTCCACCACTCTTTTAACCCATAATGAGGCTGGTGTTGTTGTTTCATGTGGGATTGTGAAGTTTATCTCAACAATTGCTGGGAGAAATACGGGAAAGATCACGCTTATACACTCATTTGAGTTGTATTTAAACACACGCGACTGTGTGGCTAGGCTCAGCTCAAATAACATCTGTAAATTTATTGATGATACAACCACTGCTTGCAGAATCTCAGATGGTGACAAGAGGGCATGTAAGAGTGCGATGTACCAACAACCTGGCACTCAGCATCAGTAAGACGAAAATGCTGATTGTGGACTTCAGAAAGGGTAAGATGAGGGAACACACACCAGTTCCCATAGAGGGATCGGAAGTAGAGAGAGTGAGCAATTTCAAGATCCTGGGTGTTTTATTTATTGACAATAAGCTGGACTGGTCAAAGAACACTGAGGCTGTCTACAAGATGGGTCAGAGCCGTCTCTACTTCCTGAAGAGAATGAGATCCTTTAACATCTGCCGGTCGATGCTGAGGATGTTCTACGAGTCTGTGGTGGCCAGTGCTAACATGTTTACTGTTGTGTGCTGGGGCAGCAGGCTGAGGGTAGCAGACACCAACAGAATCAACAAACTCATTTGTAAGGCCAGTGATGTTGTGGGGGTGGAACTGGACTCTCTGACTGTGGTGTCTGAAAAGAGGATGCTGTCCAAGTTGCATGCCATCTTGGACAATGTCTCCCATCCACTCCATAATGTACTGGTTAGGCACAGGAGTATGTTCAGCCAGAGACTCATTCCACCAAGATGTAACACTGAGCGTCATAGGAAGTCATTCCTACCTGTGGCCATCAAACTTTACAACTCCTCCCTCAGAGTGTCAGACACCCTCAGCCAATAGGCTGGTCCTGGACTTATTTCCACGGCATAATTTACTTATTATTATTTAATTATTTATGGTTTTATATTGCTATATTTCTACACTATTCTTGGTTGGTGCAACTGTAATGAAACCCAATTTCCCTCGGGATCAATAAAGTATGTCTGTCTGTGTTAATACTTCTGAGGATCTAACCTAGACCCAACATATCGATGCAGATATATTTCATTAAAGGTTTGAGGAGATTTGGTTTCTCATCAAAAACACTCAAAAACATTTACAAATGTACCATGGGGAGCATTCTAACTGGCTGCATCAGCATCTGGTATAGGGAGGCTACCGCACAGGATTGAAGTAAGCTGCGGAGAGTTGTAAAATTAGTCGGGGCCACACAGGGCATGCCCTGCTTTCATTGTTACCATTAAGGAGAAGGTACAGATGGCTGAAGGCACACACTCAATGATTCAGGAACAGCTTCTTCCCCTCTGCCATACAAAAAGTATTTATCTCCCCTTGGAAGTTTTCATGCTTTATAACATTGAATCATGGTGGATTTAATTAGGCTTTTTTCACACTGATCAACAGGGAAAGACTCTTTTGTGTCAAAATGAAAACAGATCTCTACAAGTAGGGGCAAATGGAATCTGGTGTTGGGAAGTGCATGGTCATGCACTTTGGCAAAAGAAATAAAAGGTGGGTACTATTTACTAAATGGGCAGAAAATCCACAAATCAGAAGGGCAAAGGGACTCGGAGTCCTCAGGTAGGGTTCCCTAAAGGTTGAATCGGTGGTAAGGACGGCAAATACAGTGTCAGCATTTATTTGAAAAGGACTAGAACACAAAATCAAGGATGTAATATAAAGGCTTTAAAAGGTATTGGTCAAACCATATGGAGCATTGTGAGCAGTTTATCCAAGAAAAGATGTGCAGGATTTGGAAAGGGTTTAGAGGAGTTTCACCAGAATGATCCCAGGAATGTAAGAGTTAACTTACAAGAACCGTTTGTTGGCTCTGGCCCTGTACTTGCTGGGGTTTAGAAGAATGAGGGGGAATCTCACTGAACCCTATCAAAGATTGAAAGGCCTAGATAAAGTGGATATGGGGAGGATATTTCCTATAGTGGGGGAGTCTAGGACCAGAGAACACAGCCTCAGGATTGAGGGACGTCAATTTAGAACAGAGATGAGAAAAAATTGCTTTACCTAGGCGGTGGTGAATCTGTGTAATTCACTGTCACAGATGGCTAATGGCCTTACAACAAAAAAACTGCACAGAAGTTGATAGGTTCTTGATTAATCAAGGTGTCAAAGATAAACAGGAGAAGGCGGGAGGAATGGGGTTTACAGGGATAATAAATCAGCCACGATAGAATGGCAGAGCAGACTTGATGGGCCAAATGGCCCAATTCCGCTCCTATGAGTTATGGTCTTAAAGTGTTCTATGGCTCTGTGAGTTATGTTCACAATATCATTTAATTCTAAAACAGAGAGGCAACTAAATGGCTTCAGAAAGTCTAGAAAATCTCCACCATTCTAGCCTTCTTTCCTTAACCAATTCCAACACTTTGTCCATCACAAGTGGGGTTTAAAAGAGAGGTGAACCCATTGAATCTGTGAAGATTCCAGGGCTGACAGAGTGGATCCTGACGTGCCATATTTCTTCCAGAAGGGAGAAGCTGGAGCGAGGGAGCACAAGGTTAAGGTTAGCCATATTTGAAAAATAGGACCAAGATGAGGAGAAACCTGTTCAAACTGAGATTGGCACTGTCAGACAACTGAACCCAAGTGCAGGGGCATAAAAAACTCCCACTTTGAGACAGAAACAAGGGTTCATTCATTGGAACTCCAACTGAACTTTGGTAGCCTGACCAAGCGATACAATAAGACAAATCATTCTTGAAGCACATACAAGGACCCCCACGATAAGCACTAACTGAGCATCTGCTATAAATAATCACAGAATGTGTGAAACCTGTGCCAGTCACAATTAGCTTGTCAAGATTGAACAGAAAGCATAAGGACTTAACGGCTCTAGTTAAGATAACAACTAGTAGATACAGGTGCTTGGGAAATCTAGAAATCCAACGCTGTACAGCACACCACAGAGTTTATGAAAGAGATGGGATATCGCACCACACTGGGTGATGGGTGTTCAGTCTTTGAGTGTACTTAAAATTAAAGATTAGCTTTATTTGTTACATGTACATCAGACCATACAGTGAAATACACCATTTGTGTCAATGACCAACACAGCCCAAACATGTGCATGTCCCACAGGTGTCACCATACTTCCGGTACCAATATAGCATGCTCATAGCTTACCTGCCTTGATCTGCACGTCTTTGCAACGTGGGAGGAAACCGGAGGACCCATAGAAAACCCACATGGTCATGGGGAGAACGTACAAACTCCTTACAGATAGTGGCTAGAATTGAACCCCTGACTGGTGGAGCAGGTGGGTGATGTGCGACACAATGTGATCTTTCTGACTGATGTGGATTGAAAGGCCATGGCCAAAGTGGAGAAGCATTCAAAGTGGAACTGGTACTCTTGAATCCTGTGCTTCTTGAACAGTAACAGTCCAGCATAAATGTAAGAGAGAACCAACTCATCAAGGTTCTCAGTGCTACATCAAGTGCTCCGCCTTGAACTATCATGGACCAACAGTTCCCAGAGTCAGTGGGGAGGTTTCTTTCTTTCCCTCAAGCAAGCTTCAAATGAATCCTTGAATCTTTTTTTTTCAGTAATATCTTCTCTGGATGATGGGTGGAGATACATCTCTACCAAAGAAGGTGCAAGGCTCCTTCCCTCCGCTACCTGCTTAGCGCTCCCCCCGATGGGGATACTGCGACTCTCATTTGAATGCATATTTTTCTCCTAACTTCTCTCTAATCCATGACTTGAATGATTTCAATATTTGTCCCTCAACTACTTTCCAGTATTTGACACCAATGTTTTAAAGTGTGGGTGGTGGGGTGGAGATACGTCTCTACCAAAGGAGGTATAAGGTTTCCTTCCCTCCATTACCCTGCAGGTCACACTTGGGCAAGGTGTAGCCACCCTCCCATCGATGAAGATCACGTGAAGCCATGGGAGCAAGTGGTGGATGGTCGACTGAGCAGCTGGTGAATATCACCAGTCCTGGTTATGCAATCATTGACGCCAGGCAGACAATCTCTGAAGAGTATTAATAATGGCTGGGGTCACTCATCTTGGAAAGACACTGCAAAGAAGAAGGCAATGGTAAAAAAACTGTAGAAAAATTTGCCAAGAACAATCATAGTCATGGAAAGACCATGATCATCTACATCATACACAGCACATAAAGAACTGTTGAATCTCCTCCCGGGACAGAGTTTGGACAGAGTCTGCTTTGGGAATCTTTGAGCACTTTTATGTATATCATCATTATCATTATGTGCTGTGTCGTATGATGTAGGTCATTGTGGTCTTTGACCGTGATTGTACTTGGCAAAATTTTCAACAATAGTGATTTGCCATTGTCTTCTTCTGGCCAGTGTCTTTACAAGAAGGGTGACCCCAGCCATTATCAATACTCCTCAGAGATTGTCTGCCTGGCATCAGTGGTCTCATAACCAGGACTTGTGATCTGCACCAACTGCTCATACGACCATCCACCAGCTGATTTGATTTGATACAAACTATACATTTCACCATATGCTTTGAAGTACATGTGACAAATAAAGTCAATTTCTTCTTTTAGAATATGGTAGAGATCCTGAAAAATGTCAAAAAAAAAAAGAGTAAAGGTAGAATCTGTCTGGCATTCAGATAGTGCACTTGGACTCAAGTTCTGCACTCAGTCAGCTCCATCGCTGGCACGAGCCTCCCCAGAATCCAGGGCACCTTCAAGAAGAGATGTCTCAACAAGGCGACATATATCATCAAGGCTGCCCTGACACACCCTCTTCTCATTGCTACCATCAGGCAGGAGGTACAGAAACCTGAAGGCACACACTCGACGATTTAGGAGCATCTCTTTCCCCTGCAACATCAGAATTCTGAATGGAGATTGAACCAACGAACACTACCTCACCAATTTACAGTTTTCAATTATTATATATGGCATTGTCCTACTGCTGCAGAGCAACAAATTCCACGATGTATGCCAGTGACATGAAAGCTGACTCTGACTCTGATGGTCACACGTTACAGAGCTCGGAGACTGCAAATATCCCAAATCATTCACTCCTTGGCCAGCACAGATCTTGTCCTTGATTCCAAGAGATCTGAGATCAGCAATGAAAACAAAGCTAAAGCCAACAGGGGATATAACAAAGTGATGTTTTGGCAGCAATGGTTTAAAGTATTGAGTACTCTGGCTAGCTGTGACTACGTACAAAATCATCCACAGCCCTGTGTTACTCGGCAGACTTTCTTTTACAAAAACAAACTCCTCGTCTTTAATTTTTAAAGATTTTTGAATACACTTACTAACTCTGATGGGATTCTTAACCTGTCAGGGGCAAAACCAAGCCAAACTAAAGGATAAATATCAAAATATTGCCCCTGATATGTGGTCAAAACCAGTTGGAAAAGGCAAACAGGCATTTTATTTATAAATCTAATTTGCCACATATCCTTTTCAGCAAGCACCGAGCATAAACACTTTTTTTAGTGTGTGTTAGCAGTATTTTAGATGTCAGAAATGGTATTATCTCCATTCCAGGAGGAGGGGGGGATAGGGAGGGGAGGAGAGGTGGGGTGGCATGGGAATGAGGGGATGAGGATGGAAGGGGAGAGGGGAAGAGGAAGGAAGGGGGTAGGAGGAGAAGGGAGAGGGGTAGGAGTAGTATTGAGAAGGAGAATGAGGAGGGGTGATGGTATGGGAGGATGGGGAAGATGGGGGAGGGATGATGTGGAGGAGTTTCGGTGAAGGTGATGGGCTGATGGGAGGGGTGGAGAGTGCAGTGGAGAGCAGGGAGGAGGAGGGAGGGGGATAGAGATGGGGAGGGTTTATAGAGATAGGGAGGAGGGAAGAGGAGGGGACAGAGAGAGGAAAAGGGAAGAAAAAACAAAAAGGGGCAAGATGATAAGAGGGAGCGAAAGAAATGAGGAGAGTGCTGGGGACAGGAAGGAAATAGTCAACGTGTAAAAGGGTGAGCTCCAATGACCTGGGTCAAAGCATTGGAATAGAAGCCTAATATTACAGACTAAACAATTTGTCCAAAATTGCCATTTAAGTAAGCACTTCGCCATACAATAGGGAGCCCTGAGGGTTGGTGGCGGTAGGACCTCTCCAACTCCTCAAAAAATCTATATGCTGTGCTCTACAGACTGATTCAGCTGGTGAAACTAAATCAGTTCAAAAACTGCACTCACAAAATAGTGGAGGAACTCAGCAGGTCAGGCAGCATCTACAGAGGGGAATAAACAGCCCTGATGACGGGTCTTGGCCTGAAATGTCTACTCTTTATTCCCCTCTATAGATGCTGCCTGACCTGTTGAGTTCCTCCAACATTTCGCGTGTGTTACTCTGGACTTCCAGTACCTGCAGAATCTCTTGCATTCTTTAACAGCTCTTCCTGAACTATTTTAAATACAAAACGGTTATTTGCTTTGTCAGTTCCAACAGAGTTACTGGAAGCTGAAATGAATCTCCTAAAAGTGTGCAATTAAAATGATTGATATACGCTGGGTCAGTTTTCAATGGTAAAGAAAGACGACACAACTCCAATAGCACAAGAACAATGTGCATCCATCTCTTAAATCCAAGGCCACACAACAAGTCTACAGAGAGTCATCCAGGAAGGGCAGAGATATACAGTACGTCTAGGTCTTGCCGTGCATTCTGGCTAGTTAACAATGATTTAGTTCATACTTTGCAAAGCATGGCTGTCATGATTCATTCATAATGTTTCAGCAGTTACCGCGGAGAGCCAATAACTGAACAATCTTCCATGGCTTCCTACTGCTACAGCTATTGATGTTTATAGTTTAGGAAACAGTGCAGTACAAAGGAGAAGGGGTCTTTTGAAGGAGAATTTTCAGCTTAGGTTTAACTATTATTTTTAAATAATACAGTGCAAAACGGGAGGCTTTCTGGGAGACCATCAGAAACATCCACTTACATTTACCAAGGACTCTCAACTTTGAATAGATGCCCTAAAAGTCTAAGCTGCTACACTATTGGGCTTGGAATTACTTACTGCGCATTACCCCACTGGTGCTCGAGGCAGCAATGGAGGACCTCCATCTCTGTCCATCCATAACGTCACACACAGGTAAAGAAAGATTCTTCGTTGTTGTTTCTGTAACAATTTTGTTTGACCAGTCATCATTGACGGCCCTGAGCTGAAGCCCTGAATCTGGAGGACAGGTGGACCACTCTTAGTCTGGCCTCTACCCTCTGACCTGGTTGACATGGGTGACCCCACCAACAGCCAAAACACAAGGCTCTGACTCCGGGTCATTGAGGCATGCAAGCCTCCAAGTTCTATGATAAGGCTGTGGTCCTCTTGGAGGGGATATTGGAATAGGTTTGTTATCATTCAAGATTAGCTTTATTTGTGAAACATACGGTGAAATGCATTGTTTGCATTAATGACTAACACAGTCTGAGGGTGTGCTGGGGGCAGCCTGCAAGTATCGCCGTGCTTCTGGCATCAACGTAGCATGATCACAACTTGCTAACCCTAACCTGTACAAACTCCTACAGACAGCAGTGGGAACTGAACCCCAGTCACTGATCCTTGGCACAGTAAAGCTATTGGTATTGGCTTATTAAGGACCCCCATCACCCAGGACATTCCCTCTTCCCATTACTGCCATCAGGGAGGAGGTACAGGAGCCTGAAGACACACACTCAATGTTTGTAAAACAGCTTCTTCTCCTCTGCCACCAGTTTTCTGAAAGGATAATGAACCTATGAACACTTCTTTGATATTCTCCCCCCCCCCCTTGCACTATTTAATCTATTTTTTCACATATATACACTTTTTAGTTTTTATTACAATGCATTGCAATGTGCTGCTGCTGCAAGACAACACATTTCATGATGTATGCCAGTGACATTAAACCTGATTCTGATTATTATTATTATTAAAGATTACCTTTATGTGCCACACGTACATTGAAACATACGGAGAAATATATTATTTGCATCAACGACCAACACAGCCCACACCTTACTAACCTAACGTGCAAACTCCAGAGACTGAGCACTGATTGCTGACACTGTAAAGCATTACTCTAACTGTTACGCTGCCATGGCAACAAGTTACAGTGAGATGCTTTGGTCTGCAGGCCATCCGGATAGATCTGGCCATGCATAATTCCACTGAGGCAGTACGAAAGGAATTCTGACATCATTCCTGCCCTCATCTAGATCAGCGTACCACCTACTAGATCTTGATCCCTCCAGCTTTTTACACTATCTCTCTCCTTTTTCTTTCCGGATGAAGGATCTTCACCCATGATGTCAACTGCCTGTTTGCCTCCACAGATGCTGCGTTCCCTCCAGTATCTTCAGTGTTACTCCAGCTTTCAGCAACCACCATCTCTTGTATCTACAGAACACAGCGCTACAGTTACGGAGAAAGGTGAGCTGCAGGTAGATAAATAAACTGCAAGGGTCACGATGAAGTAGATTGAGAAATCAAGAGTTCACCTTTAGCATACCGGAGGTCTGTTCAGCCTGGTGGTACATTTTCTCAAGCTTTTGTGCCTTCTGCCCCACAGGAGGAAGGAGAAGAGAGAAGATCTGAGGTGGAAGGATTCCTTGATAACGATAGCAACTTTCCCAAGGCAGCAGGAGGTGTCGTCTGAGTTCATGGACAGCAGGCGGTTTTGTGTGATCGACTGCGTTACGTTCACAACCACTGGTCCCTCTAAGCTGCATAGGCTGCACTGTAATGAAAATGCTTCCACACACATAGCCTTTGTTGCTGTGTTTTCTTTTATATGATGATACTGTATTTTGAAATTATGTTAGTATAATTTTGAAATAAATGTTAATATAATTGTGAAATACTGTCTAATTATGTTAACAAATGTAATTCATAAATTTTCTAATGATCCAGTCAGCAACTACTACATGAAGACTTTGACCAATTTACAATATCATCATCATAGCTTGTCACGCCAGACAGCCAGCCACTCTAGTGTTGTTTGGGTTGATGTCGAGCAGGTCAGTGTCAGCTAAATCAGGTCAGAGTGGGCAGTTGCACAGAACGTGTTCAATGTTCGGCACCCTTTCGTCACACTCACAATATCGAGTAGCATTAACTGTCCTTAACAATGTTTCAGATCTGGCATTTCTCTGTATATTCCTTCAGAAAAGCTGTTTGAATATAATTGAAGCACTGCAGTATGCAAAAGCAAAAATTAACAAGTTACGGTTACAGTATCTTGGCGATACCATTTATTGGAATGACAAAGTGAAAGGTCTGTTTGCATCTATAAGTTCTGACGTCAATACTGTGCCTATTATTCAATTCATTGAACGCGTGTGTAATCACTTGGATAATTGACTTCCTAATGACGAGTTAAGAGAATGGTAAAAGCTTTTGACCCTGTTGCTACTGCAGACACAACCGGTTTTGAATTTGGAATAGAGAATGCTGTATGAGTGACAAAAAATATATTCAGCTACTATTATGAACCACAACAAAAGTGCTGCCCCAGAAATATTGCAGCAAGACTGCGATTTCAAATCAGTCAGTTCTGTGAAAGTTAAGACTGGCTCAATTGAGACTGATACGTTGAACTACATGCTTAGGAACGAAGAATTTAAAGAACTGCCAATTCTTGTTGACATCATTGGAACATTTCAAGCTCCTAGTGCTGACTGCGAACGTGGATTCAGTGTTATGAATTTAATCAAATGAAAATCAATATACAGACTAGAAGTGGAACATTTGATGATCTAATGAGGATTAAGACACATCTTTCGTCTGGATATGAAATTAATCTGGACAGTGTTTATACATTTATAATAAATTTATAATAAAGACAGACAAGGAAAAGTTTACGAAATGCGAAAGATTTTCTTTGTTGTACTGTATTTCATTATATCCTTTGATTAATAAATAAAATCTAAAGTATGTGATTTTTCAATTTTCATTCTAAATATTCATATTTTGCATATTACGAGCAAAACATTTAAAGTGCCATGCAGTTTTCAGGCCACGTAAAAATTTCCTGCTCAGAGCAATGTTTGGTCCGTGCAGCTGTAAAAAAGTTTAGAGGGAACATTGTAACTCCCTGTAATTTTTTGCCATCTTGGGCAGCACAGTTGCCATTCCAAGTAGTGATGCGTCGGGATAGGGTATTTGCTATGATACAATGCGTCAGCAATGCTGCATTGTCGGGGAGCCTTTTAAACCGAGACCAAATCCACACTATCCAGTGAGTGTTTTGCATGAAGTGTCCCATTATTCGTGAAGGAGCTGGAGATTTTTCCTAATGTCTTGGCTATTCACAGTTTATCTAACAGATGATCTGTTATTTCAGACAATCTTGCGCAATCAATTAATTCCAGAATATTTCAAAGCTACAAAACATTTTTGGGCACTTCAAAACCTGATTGGATGAGGACTAACCAATCACACCACCAGACTAGACATGCCAAGACATCATCCCTGATGAAGATGGCAGAGTTTGTTATCAAAACATTGGTTAAAATAGACACCTGCACCCAGCTGGAAGCCCAAGAAGAGTTTATTTGCACTAGATCATTTTTCAAAGTAAAAAAGGTCCCATAAAACACAAATTATTTTTAATTCACATTCTCCGCTTAAAGCTGCCAGCTCTTTGTCAAATGAAATATAGAGTTCTTGTTAATGTGTCTGACTATGGTGTCTTAATGTTTATTAATTTAGAGCATCCTGCGTTCATTTTTACAACAAACATGAAGCAATGATAACTAGCAACACACACAAAATGCTGGTGGAACACAGCAGGCCAGGCAGCATCTATAGGGAGAAGCACTGTCGACGTTTCAGGCCGAGACCCTTCGTCAGGACTAACTGAAAGGAAAGATAGTAAGAGATTTGAAAGTAGGAGGGGGAGGGGGGGAGATCTGAAATGATAGGAGAAGACAGGAGGGGGAGGGGTGAAGCTGAGATCTGGAAAGGTGATTGGCAAAAGGGATACAGAGCTGGAGAAGGGAAAGGATCATGGGACGGGAGGCCCAGGGAGAAAGAAAGGGGGAGGGGAGCACCAGAGGGAGATGGAGAACAGGCAGAGTGATGGGCAGAAAGAGAGGGGAAAAAAGGAGGGGGGACAAAACTAAATATATCAGGGATGGGGTAAGAGGGGAGGAGTGGCATTAACGGAAGTTAGAGAAGTCAATGTTCATGCCATCAGGTTGGAGGCTACCCAGCCGGTATATAAGGTGTTATTCCTCCAACCTGAGTGTGGCTTCATCTTGACAGTAGAGGAGGCCATGGATAGACATACCAGAATGGGAATGGGATGTGGAATTAAAATGTGTGGCCACTGGGAGATCCTGCTTTCTCTGGCGGACAGAGCATAGGTGTTCAGCGAAACGGTCTCCCAGTCTGCATCGGGTCTCACCAATATATAAAAGGCCACACCAGGAGCACCGGATGCAGTATACCACACCAGCCGACTCACAGGTGAAGTGTAGTAATAATAACTATTCCTTTCAACCCAGTTTTTGAGAAATTGCTGGTGGCACAGCTGTGTGTCATAGTAGGTTCCCAGCTAGAATTCAGTTACAAGACTGGTTTTCCGCTTTGATTCCTCGGGCAAGAATGCTGATCTAAGAAGAATGAATTATCACTCACTCCGGAGCTATTTTCAGAAGTGATATTTTAGTTTCTATCAACAGATTGTATCAATAAAGTATGCATTATCTTAGAAGCCCGATTTGCCATGCACTCAGTGGCCAATTTGTTAGGTACCACCTGTACCTAATAAAGAGGTCACTGAGTGTACGTCCCCGGTTTTCTGCTGCTGCTGCAGCCCATTCACAAGGTTCAACGTGTTGTGCGTTCACAGAAGCTCTTCTGCACACCACTGTTTGTGACTCATGGTTATTTGAGTTACTGTCACCTTCCTGTCAGCTTGAACCAGTCTGGCCGATCTCCTCTGACCTCTCTCATTAACAAGGCGTTCTCACCCACAGAAATGCCAATCACTGGATGTCTTTTGCTTCTCGCTCCATTTTCCGTAAACTCTAGAGACTGCCCCTTCTCTGATCGATAGCCATCACATCCTGTGCCAGGGGTTACTGCTACTTGACACAACAGATAGACATCTTTCATCCAACGTTTCAGGATATCGGTATCATTAGTTCCCCTCGAGGGCACTGTCAGTGGGTTCAGGCTGGGGCCTGTGTTGCTTTTTGCATTTAATACTTCTTTAAAAAAAACCCTCTGAGGGATTTCAGGATGCATTTAAGTAACCATATCTGCTCTTTCTTGTCAGCATAGTGCCCTTATGGCATTTAAAGCACTTTCTATTTTTTTTTTACAGATTTTAAACATCTGGAATCATCAAATAATTATAACAAACTGCCATGTATTTTATTTATATTTATATTCATTCATTCATTTGTATATTTAGAGCCAGCTCTTTCGGCCCAATGAGGCACACCGCCCATCAGCCCACCTATTTAATCCTAGTGAAATCACAGGACAATTTACAATGACCTAATTAACCTACCAACCAGTACGTCTTTGGACTGTGGAAGGAAACCGGAGCGCCCGGAGGAAACTCAGATGTTTAAAGGAAGGAAAGTACAAACTTTCTTACAGAGGATGCTGGATTTGAACTCCAAACGCTGGCAGTCCGAGCTGTCATAGCGTCACGTGAACCGCTACGCTACAGTGGCGTCACTGTACAATATTGTAACCCACAGCAGGGTGCATCCCTTCAGTTTGGCTAAGACTGAGAAAACAAATGAAATCATGTTTATCTATTAATTCAGATTTTTGTAGCTAAACATTTAAGTTTGAATAGGCACACGGAGGAGAGGGGTGTAGGAGCCCTGCATCTATTTTCTGTTGGTATTATATTTTGTGTTGCATATTTATTATGCTTAGTTTGGGTAGAGCTTGGGAGTAGGCCGGGGGAGGAGGGAATGGTGATAGCTTTTTGGTGGATGCTTAAATACACTTGAATACTCTTCAATACATTTAAGAATGCTTGGCATTTAAATACACTTAAGACTGGTTATTTTGTTATATTGCTAGTTTTAGTTTCATTAGTTTATAATCATTTCAAGATTGTTTGTTTTGCTGGTTGCTCAATAAAGGTCGGACGTATTCTTTGCTTTACAACTTCATTATTGTGGATAGCGTGTCATGCAGTGTCACCATCTCCTTCCCCCGTCAACCTTCCCGTGCTTAGTCTCTGTGGGTTTTTTTTTTAAAGTACATACTGTACCTGGAGAATTGTGTTCAGTTTTGTTCTCCACATTTGAGGAAGGACATTCTTGCTATTGAGGGAGTGCAGCGTAGGTTCACAAGTTTAATTCCCGGGATGGCGGGACTGTCATATGTTGAAAGATTGGAGCGACTGGGCTTGTATACACTGGAATTTAGAAGGATGAGAGGGGATCTGATTGAAACATATAAGATTATTAAGGGATTAGACACGCTGGAGGCAGGAAACATGTTCCCGATGTTGGGGGGAGTCCAGAACCAGAGGCCACAGTTTAAGAATAAGGAGTAGGCCATTTAGAACAGAGTTGAGGAAAAACTTTTTCACCCAGAGAGTTGTGGATCTACGGAATGCTCTGCTTCAGAAGGCAGTCCGCGGAGGCCAATTCTCTGGATGCTTTCAAGAAAGAGTTAGATAGAGCTCTTAAAGATAGTGGAGTCAAGGGATATGGGGAGAAGGTGAGAACGGGGTACTGATTGTGGATGATCAGCCATGATCACATTGAATGGCGGTGCTGGCTCGAAGGGCTGAATGGCCTACTCCTGCATGGTCTATACTCTCAACAAAGGCATATGGAAGGCAATAGTACAGGTGCAGATAGATGGGACTAGACAGGAAACTAAATGGGTTGAAAGGTCTGTTTTTATGCTGCAGTGTTCTATGATTCTAAAATGTTTGGCCAACCTAACACAACAGAGTTCCTTTTAGTTACCCTAATTCTGCGTCGCTGAAGATGTGGCTCAGTGGCACTGTCACCTTATCAGAAATATGGGTGAAGAGGTCAGTGTGACATTATTACAGCTCAGAGCATTCCGAAGTTTAGAATTCAATTCCTGCCGCTGTCTGTAAGGAGTTTGTACATTCTCCCCATGACCATGTGGGTTTCCTCTGGGTGCTCCGGTTTCCTCCCACAGTCCAAAGACGTTTGGTTTAGTAGGTTAATTGGTCATTGTAAATTGCCCTGTGGTTAGGCCAGGGTTAAATTGGTGGGTTGCTGGGCGGTGTGGCTCGTTGGGCTGGAAGGGCTTGGTTCACACTGTATCTCCAAACAAAACTTCTGGGATTTAGCCTCACTCAGGGGCAAAAATAGAGGATGCCATTCCACTGAGGTTCTGTGGGAGTACTGCTGAGTCAGAGGTTCCCTCTTTCAGATAAGACTCCAAGCCAACTGCTCTCACATTAGAGCACAGAATATCCCTACTTTTGAACTCCGGCTTATTCTTCAGTGACCTCTGACATAATCATCAGATTGTTGTGGGGTGTGGTTACAGCATCGCTGGTGATGTCCGTAAAGAAGTGAAAGGTGCTATGGAAATACAGCTCTTTCTTTGGGCTGCACAAGTAGCAGCAAGGTTTTCAGCTGAGGGGAAAGCAACACCAACAGAATTTTCTTTGATAAACACAAGAGATTCCGTAGATGCTGAAAATTCAAAAGATTCAAAGTACATTCAAAGCATGTGTGCAGAATGCAACTCTGAGATTCATCACAAGACAAAACAAAACCCATGGAACCACAAGAAAACATCAAACACCCAATACACACAAAAAAAAGAACAAATTAAGCAAATAACAGAAAGTGAACAAACAATTCATAGAATATCAAACATCAAACCAGGAGTCCGGTAGTACTCGGTTTAGTTCAGTTCAATTACTTGCTGTGTAACACACACAAAGTGCTGAAGGGACTCAGCAGGTCAGGCTGCATCAATGAAGAGGAATAAACAGCTGCCATTTCAGAACGAGGCCCTTGATTATCAGTACCGGTATAGCCCTGATGAACGGTCTTGGCCTGAAACATCAACTATTTATTCCTCTCCATAGATGCTGCCTGAACTCCTGAGTTCCTCCAGCATCTTGTGTGTGTTACTTGGAGTTATCTTTGATCTCTATTAACCAGTTTTTTTTCAGTGTCTGCCAGGTTAGTTTGCACTAAATCGGTAATAATAAGCAAGTGATTTTGATGGATTGATAAACAGAAATCTGAAGCAACACATTTAAAACCTTTGCTCCATAGATGCTGTCTGAACTGAGCTCCTCCACCATCTCTCAAGATTTCAACATCTGCAGAACCCATCTTGTGTTTATGACCAAACGTGTTTTTGCGGCCATTCCCTAGGGCAGGGGTTCCCATCCTGGAATCCATGGATCCTTTGGTTAATGGTAGGGATCCATGGCACAAGAAAGGTTGGGAACCTCTGCTCCAGTGAGACTCCCTATCGTTGCCACTTGCACTAAGAGCCAGGATGAATTGCAAACCAACTTTCACCAGGAGAACCGAGAAGCTTTGGGCTGACTGCTGGTATCCTGAATGGCCAGGAAGAAAATTAACCAATGAGGAGGGCAGTGAAGAGCCAGTACAGATCGCCCACCCTAAGCTGAACCTAGTGGCACGTGTCCTCTTCCTGAAAAAGAGCACTTGCACAATCCAGTTTGTCTCCTTTGAAAGAACTTCCTCAAAGAATTCCAACAGATCTGTCAGGCAAGATTTCTCCTTAAGGAAACCATGCTGTCTTTGGATTCAACACAAGGTTTTCAGAGGAATATTCGCTTCTAATAGCTGCTGCTCCCTCTAACTGCAGACTTCATGTAACAACCCTGGTGACATCCTAGTAATTACCCTCAGCATCTTCCTGACTACTGTCATATCTTCCTATAATACAGCAGAGCAACAAGCCCTTCGGTCCATCTAGTCCATGCTAAGTTATTATTCTGCCTAGTCCTATCAACCAGCACTCAGGCCATAGCCTCCATAACCCGACCATCCATGGACCTATCCAAATTTCTCTTAAATGTCGAAATCAAATTAATGTGACAATTAGGGTTGTACACAACTGTGGTCTCAGCCAACTAATTTTTATCTGGCCGATTTCACCAAGATTGAACCCCTGCACAATCCAGTTGCTCTTCATTTAAAAGCAGATTGAAAACCAAGAACTTGCATTAGTGCAGCCTTTTCTGCTATAATGCGAGCTGTCTCTCCAAACTTTGAAAAGTGGAGATGATAGAGTGCACAGATGAAGCCCAGTTCTCGGGAGGCAGCCTGCGCAATGTTTCAGCCAGCAGAGGAAACGGTGACAGCTGCCGCATCGTTTGTCAAACCGGTTGGCAAGGCAACTGGAGTTTCTCAGCCCCAAGGTCAGAACCCTTCCAGCATGCGTTTAATTCCTCTTGATTTTTGACACTGGGAACCGATTAGATGCAAAAACGCAAGTCGTCCAGGAATCTGCCTTTGTACCACACCAGGGAACAATAAAGCAGTGGTCTTACCAGACTAAAAACCAGATTTATAATTGTACTTGTAACTCAGCTGCAAAATCAAAGTGGTGGGAGATGTTCTCCTTGAGACAAAGAAATGTAAAGATATTTGACAGAGATGCACAGAATTATGACTGGATTAGACAGGGTAGATAAAGGAAGCCTTCTTCCTCAGCAGATGTTCCAAGGGCTCAGCAACACAAATTTAGAATCCTGCTCAAGAGCAGGGGAGAGATGTGAGGAATGAGACAAAAGATTTGGAACTCACTGCCCATAGTGAAGACAGAAATAGAATGAATCAAGGCTTCATAAAGGGAATTGGAGAGACACTAATGAGAGCATAATATGCAGGGATCTGGGGAAAGGGTAAGTAAATGGAAGTGGAGGGATTACTCCACAAGGAACATGCAAAGACTAGAAGGCGCCTCCTTCAATGGGGTAATAATCTATGTTTCTAACACAAATTCCCAAGATATTACAAAGCACTGTGCAACCTTTTAATCTGCTGTCAACTACAGAATTTTCTAGTGATTATAAGTGTTTTAATCCTGTGCATTTAAAAACATGACAGAACCAAACTAACATCAGAAAGACAAAAAGTCTTTTCTCTTTATTATCCAATTCCTGATTGATTTTGTTTCTGTCTTCCCTGTGGCAATGAGCTCCTAATCTTTCCTCTTTTAAAAAAATTCTTCCTCACATCTCCACTGCCTTTGTAACTTTTGCCCAGAGTTCTAGATCAGTGACTCCCTAGCCCTTGAACTATTGGCTAAAGGGAACTTCTTCCTTCATTGACCACTTGCAGAAGGCCCAACGTCCTCTGAACAGAACTCACCCACTCTCGCAAAACCCGTATGTAAAATGACTGTGTCAAACCAGAGCTCCGTCCCTCTTCCAAACTTCAGTAAAAACTTACTTGAAGTCAAAAGAGTTACTGATAGAGTGATTAAAACAAAATACAAGATTTGTTCATAACAGAAACATCCCGGAGGCCTAGAGGGCAGAAAGGTAGGTCCAAATGCTACTTATGATCAAGCCCTGTTATAAAACCACATTCTATTCTCCCTGTTGAGTCAGATTTCTTTACCATGTGTAAATCGACACATACAGTGAAATGTATCATTTGCATTAACAAATACACCTAGGTATGCGTGGGGAGCAATACACCTAGGTATGCGCTGGGGGCAGCCCGCAAACATCACCACACATTCTGGTGCCAACGTGGCGTGCCCACCACGCTAAGCAGAACAACACAGAACACAAGCAACAAAAGAGCAATGGCAAAACAAGCCTGGTTCCACACTGTTTTTCTCTGTGACTCTAAGAGGCATTGATACAGTGGACAGCCAGTGTCCTTTTACACCACCCAGGGTAGCAATGGCTACTATAAGAAAGCATGATTTTAAAGCAGGGGCTCCTAAACCCTTTTTTATGCCATGGACCAACACCACTGAGTAAAGCGTTCTGTGGACCCTGGGCTGGGAACTCATTTTAAGGTGTTTGGAGGAAAGTATAGGGTGGATAGGGTGGTCACAAAGGTTGGAGGTGTTGTGGATAGTGTGGAGGGCTGTCAGAGGTTACAGCAGGACATTGATAGGATGCAAAACTGGGCTGAGAAGTGGCAGATGGAGTTCAACCCAGTTAAGTGTGAGGTAGTTCACTTTGGTAGGTCAAATATGATGGCAGAATATAGTATTAATGGCAAGACTCTTGGCAGTGTGGAGGATCAGAAGGATCTTGGGGTCCAAGTCCATAGGACTCTCAAAGCTGCTTTGCAGGTTGACTCTGTGGTTAAGAAGGTGTATGGTGTATTGGCCTTCACCAACCATGGGATTGAGTTTAGGAGCCGAGAGGTAATGTTGCAGCTATATAGGACCCTGGTCAGGTCCTACTTGGAGTACTGTGCTCATTTCTGGTCACCTCACTACGGGAAGGATGTGGAAACCATAGAAAGGGTACAGAGGAGATTTACAAGGATGTTGCCTGGATTGGGAAGCATGCCTTACGAGAATAGGCTGAGTGAACTTGGCCTTGTCTCCTTGAAGCGATGGAGGATGAGAAGTGACCTGATAGAGGTGTATAAGATGATAAGAGGCATTGATCGTGTGGATAGTCAGAGGCTTTTTCCCAGGGCGCATGAGAGGGCATAGTTTTAAGGTGCTTGGAAGTAGGTACAGAGCGGATGCCAGGGGTAAACCGTTTTACGCAGAGAGTAGTGAGTGCATGAAATGGGCTGCCGGCAGTGGTGGTGGAGGCGGAAACATTAGGGTCTTTTAAGAAACTCCTGGGCTTAGAGAAATAGAGAGCTATGGGCAAGCCTAGGTAGTTCTAAGGTAAGGGCATGTTCGGCACAGCTTTGTGACCAAAGTGCCTGTATTGTGCTGGAGGTTTTCTAAGTTTCTATATTTGAAACACAAGAAATTTTGCAATGCTGGAAATCCAAAACAACATACAGAACTTGCTGGAGGAATGCAGTGGATCAGGCAGCATCTATGAAGAGAAATAAAGAGTGAATGTTGCAGGCCCTGACCCTTCACACAAAGAGAGGTGGGTGTGTGGAATTTGCAGGCAGGGGTGGTGGTAGAGGCAGATACAATAGGGACTTTAAGGAAGTGATATCTTAGATGGGCACACGGACGATAGAAAAAGTGAGTGCTATGTGGGAGAGAAGGGTTAGATTGATCTTGGAGTAGGTTAAAACAGTGGTCCCCAACCACCGGGCCGCGGACCACTGGGTTAAAAGGTCAGCTCATCATGGGTCAATGTTCCATGTCCTTATCCTAAAAATCTTTTCTCTAGGGTAAGAAGTGCCATTGCTTCCAAAAGAATTTTTTGCTCATGCAGTTTTGGTAGCACGTGCTTTCCTGCAGTTCATTAGCTGGTGGTGAGAGGTTTCTTTTGGTGTGCCGCCCGATAATCCATCTGCTACCAGGGGATGTGCAGAACATCACACTCATCAATCATAAGCTCTCGGCTTCATCACATCTTCTCGGACACTTACACGGAGTGTCGTTACAGAAACAAACCATACATTCCATCTGCGTTGTGATCTACGATGCAGAAGTCTGCAACCAACTAAAGACATAGAGTATAATGAAAGCCAGGCACATCACGTAGTTCCGTACTCTGCCACATAAGAGGGAACAGTCAGCACAGAAGTCTGACCTATAAACCTACTTCTACTACTCCAGCCTCATGGATATAGCTAACACCCGCTTCAGAAACCCGTGCACAAAAGTGTAAATTAATAATCACCCCACTATCGAGAACATCTTCAAAAGGTGGTGACTCTAGAAGGCAACATCTATCATTAGGGTTACTGACCAACTCGGACATTTCCACTTCATACCATCAGGGAGGAGGTACAGGAGCCTGAAGACACACACTCAATGTTTCAGGAACAGCTTCTTCCTCTCTGCTATCAGGTTTCTGATTCATTGGGGCAGCTGCTTATTAGACACAACCCTTGAACTAATAACGAAACTAATAAACTAATAACGAAAATGGCCAGGATTCCCCGCTTTTATTTGGGACACTACGTCACTTACTTGGGGCAGGAGACTGTTGCCAAACAGTTTCTAACTAGCGTCTGTCGCGTGCATTTGCCTGGCCATTAGGCACAATACCATGCTTTGAGCAAGTAGTTTTTAAATAGCATCAGTTGTATGTGTTTGTGTTCAAAAAGCAGAGATTTTTGTCACTGATAGTTGACAAGAGATAAGCAGTGAGACAATTCAGAAACGCTTTCTTCACTGTGGTTTCAGGTATTCAGGCTTGGAGATGCCAGAACGGGCGGGAGCGAAAATGAAATAATTTCACTACTTTGGCAAGTTAGAAACTACGAAGAATTTGAAGGTATCAACAATAATCTTGAATGTTACAATGAAAATGAAGGTTTGGAGGATGTAGTCATCGACAGCATTTTACGAAGGCAGTTCAATATCTGCACTAAGGATGTCTGTAGTGATTTTGTTAATATCGATAAGTATTAGGAACTAATATACAGTTTTATAGTACTGCAGTAGTATTGGTAGTTTTCTACTTTGTCTTGTAATTCATTTAAATACTTAATTTATTCCTCAGATTGTTTTATATACCTTTTAAACTATTTCCATGAAACTTCAGTTAATTAGGCTAAAATGTACTAATCGGTGTTGTGTTTTGTTTTGGTCATTGGAAAGAGGCCATTAAACTGGAAAAAGTGCGGAGGGGATTTATGAGGACATTGTCAGGACTCGAGGCTCTGAGTTACAGAGAGAGGTAGAGCTTTTTTATCCACTGGAGTGTAGAAGAACAAGCAGAGATCTCATGGAGGTGTATAAAATCATGAGAGGCATAAAAAAGGTTAACGTGCAGTCTTTTTCTCAAGGAAGTGGAATCCAGAACTAGAGGGCATATGTTTAAGCTTAGAGGGGAGGGATTTAATAGGAACCGAAGGGGCAAAATTTTTCACCCAGAGATTGATCAGGATATGGAATAAGATGCCAGAGCAAGTGGTTGAGGCAGGTACCATAACAACATTTAAAAGGTACTTGGACAGATATGTGGATAGGAAAGGTTTAGGAGAATGGGGCAAATGTGCACAAGTGGGATTGGCCTAGATGCAAATCTTGGTCAGCATGGAAGAGATGGATCGAAGGGTCTAGTTCTGTGCTGTATGGTTGTGACTATTTATTTATGTATTGAGATACAGCATGGAACAGACCCTTCTGCCCTTCGAGCTGTGCAGCCCAGCAATCCCCCAACTTAAACCTTAGTCTAATCATAATGGCAATTTACAATGACCATACAAACTCCTTACAGGCAGCAGCAGGAACTGAACACCGGCCGCTGGGACTGTAAAGCATTGTGCTAACCACGACACTGCTGTGTTGCCCCACAGGGCCAGCTGTCTACCTCACCTTCACCCTTTTGCACTCAATCTTGGAGATTAGTCAGCAAGACTATCACGTCCCAGGTGTAAAAGCACCTTCATAAATTTAGAGCAACACACACAAAATAGAGGATCCCAGCAAGTCAGGCAGCTTCTGTGAAGGGGAGTGAACAGTCAACGTTTCAGGTCAAACACATTTTTTTTTAATGGAACATTTAAGAGCATAAGGACTAGGAGCAGGAGTCGGCCATCTGGCCCACTATGACTGCTTCGTCATTCAATGGATGTTTGTTTTGGTCTTGCCAACATCTGCTATCTCCCAGATCGTTTCCTTGGCACTGTTTACATCCAACAAAATGGCAGAAACTCAGTGAGACAATGACTGCTGCAAACATGAGGAAGCCTTCCGGAGTCTGAGTGAAGCAATAAGGATGCCAAAGGCCAGCAGTCCACAACTTGCTGACTAGAAATAGAAGAGATGGAAATGGGAGAGAGAAAAGTTGGCCAGTTGGAAAAGACTGGGGCAGAGGTCCGATTTATAGTCACTTCACCAATGAGTCTGTGTGCAGATCTCAGAATGATCTTGACTTGGATACGTTGACTGAATATTCCCCTCCACAGATACCGCCCCCGGCCTGCTGAATTCGTCCAGCATTTTGTGTGTCACTAAATACATGTCGCTTTTCTTCACTCAAATAAAATTAAAATAATTATAGTAATGAGAATTACCATGCAGAATAATAAAATTAATGAAACTAAGCATGCATCTGTTCCATTTCACAATATAACATGACGTCTTGATTGAGTAATTAAAGTTCTTGATTTGCAAAATCACTGACTCGGAGTTCTCTTAAGTTCAAATTCAAGTTTACTGTCACCTGACTGTATAATGCATACAACCAAATAAACCAGTGTTCCTCCAGACCATGGCGCACCCACAAAACATATATCACACACAGCTCATGAACTTAAATATCTCCATAAATAAGTTAAGAAAATATAATTCAAAACATATGCATCACAAGTAAACAGTACAGTATATATTAAACAGCTTGCTGACCTAGAGCTGAGACTTTGTTGGTGATGGGGTATTAGGTTTAGTTTGGTCCAGTGATGATATTTTGTGTCATTTAGGCTACTGTGCCAAGCAAACATAGGAAGATCTCAGTATCCATTCCTATTCTGCTTCTACTCCCTTCCTTTGAAGTTCTGACAAAGGGTCTCGGTCTAAAACATCGGCTGTTTATTCCTTTCCATAGATGCTGCCTCACTCGCTGAGCTCCTGCAAGATCATGCAGATGGACCTCTTCTCGACCCTCCCCAATGCCAATGCATCCTTTGTAAAATACGGTGCCCAAAACTGCTCACAATACTCCAAATGTGGTCTAACCAATGCATTATAAAGCCTCAGTATTACATCCTCATTTTTATATTTTCCTCATCTCAAACCTGTATTTAATTTTCTTACCAACGACTCAATCTGCAAGGTAACATTTAGGGAATCTTGCATGAGGACTCCCTTTTCCCTGCTTCCAGTGCTACCTGCCCCTCCAGCTATCTTTGTATCATCTGCAAAGTTGGTCGCAAAGCCATCAGTACATCATCCAGATCATTTACATGCAACATGAAGAGTAGTGTACCCAATAACATATAACCATATAACAATTACAGCATGGAAATAGGCCACTCGGCCCTTCTAGACTGTGCCAAACACTTACTCTCACCTAGTCCCACCTACCTGCACTCAGCCCATAACCCTCCATTCCTTTCCTGTCCATATACCTATCCAATTTTTTTTAAATGACAAAATCGAACCTGCCTCTACCACTTCTACTGGAAGCTCGTTCCACACAGCTATCACTCTCTGAGTAAAGAAGTTCCCCCTCGTGTTACCCCTAAACTTTTGCCCCTTAACTCTCAACTCATGTCCTTTTGTTGGAATCTCCCCTACTCTCAATGGAAAAAGTCTATCCACATCAACACTATCTATCCCCATAATTTTAAATACCTCTATCAAGTCCCCCCTTGACCATTGTGGAACACCACTAGTCACTGGCAGCCAACTAGAAAAGTTTATTTCCCTTTATTCCCACACTGTGCCTCCTGCCAGTAAGCCAATCTTCTATCCATGATGGAATCTTTCCTGTAATCGTATCTTGCTTGGCAGCCTCATGTGCGGCACCTTGTCAAAGGACTTCTAAAAACTCAAGTTACACCCACGGACTCTCCTTTGTCTATCTTCCCTGTGATGCCCTCACAGAATTCTAACAAGATTTGCCAGGCAAGATTTCCTCTTAAGAAAATCATGCTGACTTCAGATGCAACACAACGTTTTCAGAAGAATATTAACTTCTACTACATGCTGCTCCCTCCAACTCTAGAGTTCATGTTTAACAACCCTGGCTACACCCTAGTAATTCCCATCAGTGTCTCTTTGCTGCTGTCACATAAGTCCATAATGTGACAACCAGGGTTGTACACAGTTGTGGTCACAGTCGACTGATTTTTATTTGGCTGATCTCACGGAGACTCATATCCAACTAATGCTTGAGGAGAGCCATATGTGTAAAACAGACAAATGTGCAACTCAAATCACAGGGAGACAGACAGATATACAGACTTTATTGATCCCGAGGGAAATTGGGTTTCATTACAGCCGCACCAACCAAGAATAGTGAAGAAATATAGCAATATAAAACCATAAATAATTAAATAATAATAAGTTAATCATGCCAAGTGGAAATAAGTCCAGGACCAGCCTATTGGCTCAGGGTGTCTGACACTGTGAGGGAGGAGTTGTTAAGTTTGATGGCCACAGGTAGGAATGACTTCCTATGACGCTCAGTGTTACATCTCGGTGGAATGAGTCTCTGGCTGAACGTGCTCCTGTGCCTAACCAGTACATTATGGAGTGGATGGGAGTCATTGTCCAAGATGGCATGCAACTTGGACAGCATCCTCTTTTCAGACACCACCGTCAGAGAGTCCAGTTCCACCCCCACAACATCACTGGCCTTACGAATGAGTTTGTTGATCCTGTTGGTGCCTGCTACCCTCAGCCTGCTGCCCCAGCACACAACAGCAAACATGATAGCATTGGCCACCACAGACTCGTAGAGGAGAGATATTAGAGCACCAGCACAAATTTTGAATGGTTCAAATCATTTACAAGGCTGGCTTTACTGTGCTTTATTAGCATGTCCCAAAACACTCTGCAGCCAATGAAGGGCTTTTGAATTGTTGAAAACATGGTAGCATACTCTCTCCTCTCCTATCAGGTTCCTTCTTCTTCAGCCCCATCCCTTTTCCACCTATCACCTCCCAGCTTCTTACTTCATCACCCCCCCCCCCCACTCCCCACCTGGTTTCACTATCACCTTCTAGTTTGTCCATCTTCTCCTCCCCCACCTTATTCTGGCATCTCCTCCCTTCCTTTCTCATCCTGGTGAAGGGTTTTGACTGGCTGTTCAGTTCCTTCGATGCTCCCTGACCTGCTGAGTTTGCTTGCGTTGTTCTGAAACTCCAGCAGCTGCAGAATCTCTTGCAATCATGGGAACTTGTATACAGCAAGCTTCCACAGAAAACAGAGTAGCTTTTTGTGTTGATTTAATTAAGATTGGTAATTCCCCTCCCACTCTGAAGATCTAGCCTAGGCTCAACATATTGATGCAGTTCTGAAGAAAACATGCTAGTGGCTATATTTCATTCGGTTTGAGGAGATTTGATATGTCATTTCTACAGATAAACTTGCTGACTGGTTGCATCACTGCCTGCTATGGAGGCACCAACGCACAGGATTGGAAAAAGCTGTGGAGGGTTGTAGACTCAGTATTAACCTCCCTAGTATTGAGGACACCTTCAAAAGAGGATGCCTCAAAAAGGCGCACGCGCGCGCACACACACACACACACACGAGGGGTAACTTCTTCTATGAGTGAGAGCATGGAACGAGCTGCCAGTGGAAGTGGTAGATGCTTGTTCAATTGCAACATTTAAGAGAAGTTTGAATAAGTACATAGATGGGAGGGGTATGGAGGAATATGGCCTGGGTGAGGGTCAATTGGACGAAGCAAAAATATTATTTCAGCATGGAACAGATGCGTGAAAAGCCTTTTTCTGTGTTGTAGTGTTCTATGACTAAGTTTGGGGTATATTCCCGCAGAAGCCTGCCAGGCACAAAAGTCAGTCTATCAAAATAAGTCTTACAACTAACAGATGCAGAAGCATGTTCTTTAAAGACATCCAATGGGATTAATCCAAATTATGCCACAGCAATTTGCTTGCATAAAATATTTGTTTAAATCATAGGTTTCGATAAGAAATGAAGTATTGCCCTTGTTATTTTCAACAGAAGTTGATAAGTACTTGGAGAATTGACATGAAATCCTTCTCCATCTGTTCATCTTTGTTGTTCATTCACCACTCTTCTGTAATCCAATCTGTTTCCTTGCTATTAATACATTCTGTGCACTTTGAAGAGACCACAGGCCACACTGCGGCAGAGGGTCTCCATCACAAACTCTGCCAGAGAGTGAGTTCAGAACAGATCACCTGTGGGAATTGCTGTTGTCCAAGGTCCAGAACAGAGGTAAGGAGATTAGTGAATCTGTGGAACGCTCTGCCTCAGACTGAGGTGGAGGCCAAGTCCGTGGGTATATTTAAGGCAGAAGTTGATAGTTTACTGATCAGTCAGGGCATAAAAGGATATGGCGAGAAGGCAGGTGTATGGGGTAGAGTGGGATCCGAGATCAACCATGATGGGATGGCGGAGCAAGCGCGATGGGCTGAATGGCCTAATTTTGTTCCTATGTCTTACGGTCAAACATATCTGGTATAAACATTCAAAATCTTGACAGTTATTTGTAGATACAAGACTCTGAAGATGCTGGAAGTCCAGAGCAAGACACACACACACACACAAAACACTAGAGGATCTCAGCAGATGAGGCAGCATCTATGGGGATGAATAAGTAATTGACGTTTGGGGCTAAGACTCTTGCCTCTGGACTGGAAAGGAAGGGAGCAGAAGCCAGAATAAGTTAAGGGGAGGGGAAGGAGTACAAGCTGGAAGGTGACAGGTAAGACTAAGTGAGGGAAGGGTGATGAAATAACAAGTTGAGAGGTGACAGGTGGAAGAGGCAAAGGACTGAAGAAGAAGGAATCCGATAGGAGAGAAGAGTGGAAGATGGGAGAAAGGAAAGCAGGGCACCAGAGGGCAGTGATAGGCAGGTGAGGAGAATGGAAAAAGGATAAAGAAAGAAGGGGGAGTGGGTAAACAATACCAAAAGTTAGACTGTAGATTTTATTTCCCACTATTAAATGCCAGAATACAATGGAAAAGAAAAAGAAAGCCCAACCCATTGCATCATGTGAAGAGAAATTGCTCATTTTACTATCAGAATTTGAGTACAGATCAGGACATTTTTGAAGTATTTTCTGGATGATAGGCAGTTCAGAAAAAAATGTACAGAAATCTGTTTGACAATTGACCAACATTTTTTTTTTAAAGAGTGCAATCTCTTGTACATATTTATGTGGAAGAATGTGTACTGAGTAACTTTATGGAGACAGATGCAAATTCTATCAGCATTTCTCAGTGGATTCAGCCAGTGTGCAATCATTCTTCACATCCACTACTTGTTCATCTACACAACATTATGAGCGTAATGAATCTCAAGCAGTTTATAAAACCTTGCATCTGGAGTCCCTGGAGTTTTTAAATTACAAATAATGACTATCTTAAAGTGTGCTGTGAAAGGTTGGTAGATTGGGACTGAGGGTTAGCCTCTTTCCAGGGAGCAAATACAGGCCCAAAGCTCAAACACAAAATCCTATACCCAAATCCTACCTTAATCTCAACTGAATAGAAAATGGTTCAGCAGAAAACTTCTCTTACTCTAGTGGGTAACAGAGGAAGTCGTATAAATAAAATAGCTTAAATTGTTTTAACAGTTTGTAAAATAAGATACTCCACGCACAAATACAAACTAGACCTGTCCAGCCAATCATGTATCTCGAAGCCTTGGACACACTCCACGTAGGCCCTTGAAGTCACGGTTCAATCAGTTTCATTGGCAAATGTGCAATCTGCCAACTGTTCTTAGCTCTTTTTCAAATGTTAATGAATACACTGATCTCTGTACTTTGTGAGTAATTCATGCCACATTCAAAATCAGCAAACCAAAACAATATCAAGGTAAGTTGTATTCCAGACCTGCGAGAAATAGCAACAAATGTGTGGAATTATGTAATGCTTTAGAAAGAATGCACTTAAACTAACATTGTGGGCAGCCATCCTTTGAGTCATGTCTACTGGATTTCCTCATTCAATAAAAAAGAGATTGGTGTTTAAGAAGCCAAATTAAAACAAAGGTAAACAACATGTTAATATTACTTAGCAACAAAACTAAACTTCACAACTGCCAACAGCTGTATAGAAACAGCAGGGAGTGGCAAGGCTGGGTACAACATACGGAACCAGTCAACAGCACTACTGAGACCTATTGTTGGTAGAATTTGGGAAGAAGTTCTCCCTCTCCCACTATATATTTTTATGCTTTGCAAGGTAATAATCCCTATAATAGAACATAGAACAGTACAGCACAATAGAGGCCATTTGTCCCATGATACTGTGCTATCTCTATAGATATAGATATAGATATAAGATCAATCTAACCCTTCTCCACTATATAGCTCTCGATTTTTCTTTCATCATCAACCCATCAGAGTCCCCAATCTATCTGCCACTGCCACTCACTATTCTCGGTGTAAAGAAATTTACCTCTGACATCTCCCTATACTTTCCTCGAATCAACTTAAAATTCTATCCCTTTATATTAGCTATTTCTACCCTTCAAAAAAAAAATCCCTGACTGTCCACTTGATATAACCATATAACAATTACAGCATGGAAACAGGCCATCTCAGCCCTTCTAGTCCGTGCCGAACACTTACTCTCACCTAGTCCCACCGACCTGCACTCAGCCCATAACGCTCCATTCCTTTCCTGTCCATATACCTATCCAATTTTTTCTGATCTATGCCTCTCATCATCTTTAGCACATCCACTGGGTTTTAAGTCTCCAAAAATGATAAAAATTTTATCACAGCTTTCATTAATTTAAATTACTTTGCCCTCTCATTCTCTCCCTCTCACCATATCGCCATGAGCTACATTAATTCGATGCAAATAAAAACCACTATAAGTTCTCAGTGGGTCAGGCAGCAACCATGGAGACAGAAACTAAATTGAATTGACTTGACTTTATTTCTTACATCCTTCTTATACATAAGGAGTAAAAATCTTTACGTTACGTCTCCATCTAAATGTGCAATTTATAGTGATTTATAATAAATAGTATGTACAACAGGATAGTCAATATAACATAGAAATAAAACTGCATTGTACTTCTATGTTATATTGAAATCATATTTGATGTCAATAACTTTTCCAACGTATGTGGTGTCCAGGGACAGGTTGCACTTCTGATGAAGAGGCAAAGCAGTTTGTTGTGTCCGTTCTGGAGCAGCTCACACACCTTTGAGCCCCACCAGACCCTCAGTCCTCACCTGTGGCTTCTAGCAGCTGTTAGCTTGTGACAGCGGCCACACCCTGGTACGTTGCTTTGACAGGAGGACTAAACCAGGTGAGGGTAGCCGGCAGATGTCAGACCCCCGTGAGATAGGGATGTCATCTCCAGTGGAATGGGTGGATGAGAGCTGTGGCCGGGGACGCAGTCCTGCAGCACTTCGTGCAGAGTGAAGGGTGTGAGAAGGCACAGAAGGAGGCATGGCCACCCACTGCAACCAGGGAAGACCCCAGTTGTGATGACTGCTTGTACCACTGGACCCCGATTTCCGCAATCTAGAGAGTGGAACTGCCTCTGCGCCATGCCGTTTCCACGTTTAAAAAAGTCTCCCACACAGATTTCAGATCTGTCATAATTGGATATGAAGGACTAACAATCAGAATGATCACTGTCTTGAAACATCAACTCTCCATCTCTCCACAGACGCTGCCCGACCCACTGAATAACTATAGTACTTTATGTTTAAATGCTGGAATTTCTGCAACTGCCCTTTATTGTTTTAGGATTACTTCAGTGCATTTTATTCCATTTGGGAACCACAGGCCTGATGTTCCCCCTTGTCTTCACATTCCCCTCAAACTTTTCATCGGCACAAAATGATGATCAAAAACTTTTTTAAAAACTGAAGATGCCGGAAACAGGGTCTAAAATGTTGGAAATACTCAGCAACTCAGGGTGTATCCAAGAAAAGAAAACAGGATCCGTGTTTTGGATCCAAATCTCCTCATCAGAACCAGCGACAGTGAGAAAACGAAGTTAGTTCTAAGTTGTAGAGAGGTTGGAGGAAGGATGGATGGGGCTGCATAATGGTGCAGCTGGTAGAGTCTCAATCCTGACCATAAGATATAGGAACACAATTAGGCCATTCAGCCCAATACTTCTGTCCTGGTTCAATCATTCAATCATGGTTGTTTTTTGCCCCAACTCCATTCTCCTTCCATCTTCCACAACTCTTTACCCCTTTTACCAATCTAGAAACTGTCAACCTCTGCTTAAGCACATTCAATGACCTGGCCTCCACAGTCATCGGTGGCAATGAATTCCACTAGATTCACCAGCCTCTGGCTGAAGAAATTCCTCATCCTTCACCAGCTCATCATCAAACCAAAGTCTTTCCTTGTGCATTGCTCTACCAGCTGGTCTGCGCTCCAGAATAATGGTGGAAAGCTCCCAGCTGCTCTTTTCCTCTTTGCAGGGTCACCTTAACATGTATTCTTTATCACACTCACACACACACACACACGTGCACACACACACGCACACACACACACACTTTTGTTTGACCATAGTGTGTGAATCACCATCGGTTGCATTTGCTCAGTTACAGGAGAGATTGAAAGGACAAGTTGTTGATGTTCTCTGACACTGGGACTAAACCAGCTGGGGAACTGAATGCAGAGGTCAGGCTCAGAACTTCCCAACCTACTTGGAAACACAAAGCAGATGCTTCAACAGAGAAACACCCCACAGACGCTCAAGCATAGTTACTGGTTGGAATGTCAACTCTGAACTGCCAAGGCCTTTTGCTGAGAGACTGAATGTGGTTAATCATAATCCATTGCTTGCTCTCAGAGTTCATTATTGCCACAAATAGGGATCAGAAGTGGAGAGAGTGAGCAGTTTCAAGATCTTGGGTGTGAAGATCTCTGAGGATCTAACTTGGTCCCAACATATTGATGCAGTTATAAAGAAGGCAAGACAGCCGTTATACTTCATTAGGAGTTTGAAGAGATTTGGCATGTCAACAAATACACCCAAAAACTTCTATAGTTGTGCTGTGGAGAGCATTCTGACAGGCTACATCACTGTCTGAAATGGAGAGGCTACTGTACAGGACCAAAAGAAGCTGCAGAAGGTTGTAAATCTGGTCAGCTCCATCTTGGATACTAGCCTACAAAGTACCCAGGACATCTTCCGGGAGCAGTATCTCAGAAAGGCAGAGTCCATTATTAAGGACCTCCAACACCCAGGGCATGCCCTTTTCTCACTGTTACCATCAGGTAGGAGGTACAGAAGCCTGAAGGCACACACTCAGCGATTCAGGAACAGCTTCTTCCCCTCTGCCATCCGATTCCTAAATGGACATTGAATCTTTGGACACTACCTCACTTTTCTTTTAAAATATACAATACGTCTGTTTTTGCATGTTTTTTAAAAATCTATTCAATATATGTGTACTGTAATCTATTTACTTGTACATTTATTATTATTTTTTAAATTTTATTACTATTATTATTTTTATTTTATTTTTTCTTTGCTAATTATATATTATATTTATAACATATATATTATATATTTTTGGTCTTGTTTTTGTCCGGTGGCTTTGGAGCTCCTTTCCGGGGAACGCGCTAGACAGTAGCACAATATTAATATGCAGCAGCCTCTCCGGACTCTGGATTGGGGATTGCCAAACGTTACGTGGATTTTCTGGTGTAGTCTGTTTTGTCATATGCTTTTGTGATATCATTCTGGGGGAACGTTGTCTCATTTTTTAACTGCATTGCATTTGTGGTTTCTAAATGACAATAAACTGAATCTGAATCTGAATATTACATTGAACTGCTGCTGCTAAGTTAACAAATTTCACATCACATGCCGGTGATAAAAAACCTGATTCTGAATTCTGGAGGAGAATGACCAGACTGGTTCAAGCTGACAGGAAGGTGACAGTAACTCAAATAACCACATGTTACAACAGTGGTGTGCAGAAGAGCATCTCTGAACACACATGTCAAACCCTGAAGTGGATGGGCTACAGCAGAAGACCAGGAGATATAAGTGACCACTGAGTGGACAAGTCACACTATTTACAAGCACGCTGTTTACTTTCAAGTGATATTTTTCCTGACTGGACTAGCATTCGCTTTCAAACAAATCTGTTGGACACAGCTAATGGTGTAACAACGTTCCCTACAAATCTCAAACTGTTGCCTCTTTCCTGAACAAGACTGTTGAAGAAAAGTGAAGAGTTGAATATTTTCTTATATTATACATGCTGTGGTTGAATTTGAGATTATTGAAGTCACTTTGGCTATCCCATCGGTGCATTTTAATAACTAATGGTTTCATCACAGTCTGCTCCACCAGTTCCAATGCACAGAAGCTGCAGAGAGCAATGGACTCAAGGTGTCTTTAGTGATGGTGGGCTTAGCCATGCTCTCTATAAGAGAAAATCCAAATCTGTTTATCACAGAGTCTTTGCTGTAAATAGCCATAAAACTAATTTATAGTAAATAATAAATGGCAGACTAGACCCAGGTTCATTAAGGTTGTCATAGCTGGGGGTTTACTGGGGATGAGGTCCCACTACCTATTAAATGCTCCAATGGTGTCTCAAATAGTCTCTGACAACCAAGTCCAGCTCTTGACCTTCATATAAGCCCGGCGGAACCGTTTCTACTGACAGGAGAAGGGGCCTTAAAACAAGTCACTTTAGGCAGATGGGGTTCATCAGCCAAGGCCAGCAGTTCACCTAGGAGAAGGAGAACTCTGACCTGAAACCTCCGCTGTCTTATAGCTAGACCCACTCATGGGGAAGGCTTCAGGAGTAAACTCCGAGAAAGACTCCGGAGATGGAATCCCTGCGCCGACCAGCAACTCCTGTGATGTCACTGGTGCCAAACTGTGTCGGCCTCTGCCATTCCTTTGGATTAATTGGCTGTGTGGAGAGGGGGAGCTTGCTACAGGGGCAGCAACTTGCTCTCCATATCGTACTGCCCTGGCTTGCGTATCACGTAGACAGCTGGGACACAGCGTCCATAGTTGACCCTGACCAACGTAAGTCCTCGAGAGACTAGACCCAACCTGACTTAGTTGGCAATTATGACAAACCTGAATTACGGCAACAATGGGAAACAAAACAATAACACTTTGCACATCAGGAAAGTGTCCCAGCTGGAGCTAAATAACAAAAAAAACTGACATGTGACCTTCCAAGGGAGACAATGTTCACCTCTCCCAAAAGGGAATCCCATCCCTCCCCCTGCTGTTCAACAACATAATTGCTGGCAAATCCCCACCATCAATGTCATGGGGATCACCAATGAGGAAACTCAACTGGACACATTGCATCAATATAGAACAACGGCTACCTCTCAGCATCTGACTCACCATCACCTTTCCACCATCTGTAAAGCACCTTACGAGTGACAAGTGACTTTCACGTCTGGATGGCTGCAACTCCAAAACACCCAAGAAACCACACACAAGATAAAGCCTGTTCAATCACCCCAAACCTGCGACCTTTACAACAGAAGACCATAAGACATAGGAACAGAATTAAGACATTTTGCCCATTGAGTCTGCTCTGCCATTCCATCACAGATCATCCCTCTCAATGCCATACTCCTACCTTCTCCCTGTAACCTTAGACACCCTTACTAATCAAGAACATATCAACTTCCACTTTCAATATACCCAATGACTTGGCATCCACAACCATCTGAAGCAATGAATTCCACAGACTCACCACCCTTTGGCTAAAGAAATTACACCTAATTTCTGTCCTAATAGAACATCCTTTTATTCTGAGGCTGTACCCTCTGGACCTAGACTCCCCCATCATAGGAAACATCTTTTCCATGTCCACTCTATCCCGGCCTTTTAATATTCAATAGATTTCACACACAAGGAAGAGGCACACGGGATCACCACCACCAACTTCTCCTAATATAGAAATAATATTCTCCTAATATTCCTGTTCTTTCAGCTTCAAAGTAAATTTATTACCCAAGTACATATATGTCACTATATACAACCCTGAGACTCATTTTCTTGTGGGCATACTCAATAAATCCAGCAAGCATAATAGAACCAATGGAAGACCACACCAACAGGGCGGACAACCAGTGTGCCAAAGACAACAAACTGTACAAATAGAAATAAATAAATAAATATGGGTACCATGAGATGAATAGTACTTGAAAGTGAGTCCATAGGTTGTGGGAACAGTTCAGTGATGGACATGTGAAGTTATCCCCTCTGGTGGTTGAGTGGTCTAAATCCTGGACTTGCTTTCCACCAGCAGCTGGTCAAGGAGGCTCATCATCACAACTTTCTCAAGGGCAATAACCACTCACCCATGGAGAGAGTAAAGAACCAGAATGTTGAGAAGATGGACTGCCTTGTAGAAGAACCAGAAAGACTTGGGAATTGAATCAGAACAATGAACTGGAAAGCCAGTGTCAACTTTGGAAGTAGAAGCGATCACAGAGCCAAATCTCCCTCCACCCTGTCTACCAAGGATTGACACCATCTAACCAAGTAGATGGACATGGAGTGCCAATGTCCTTCCCTGAAGTCGCGAACTCTTGGTCAAGTGGAATCAGGTGGAGAGCCACTAAGAAAGGAGACTTGTACTTGCCCATTTGCAGGCACAGAGGAAGTCAAACAGCTAGTGGCTGACAACCTCTCCAAAACAAATATTTACTTTAATAAGCACAATGGGCCCAGCCAAACATGGAAGTGAACAGACACAAAAATCAGTTGGATTTCCGCCTGTGCCTGTGCCTGTGACTGCTCAAAACTACATCCACCCGCATTGGTCAATGTACAACTCTGAAGCAATATCAACTTAATTTTCAGCCTAATTCCAAATAGTATGACTCACAGGATGGGCCGCTCACTACTTGGCATTAAGCTGCAAGTTTCAAATAACAATATTAAAAACATTGAATTTAGCACATCATGAGGGTAATTGCAAAATAAAAGAAGGAGGCTGACTCTCTCTCTCTCTCTCAAGGGGACTGGAGTTGACGCTGCTAATTTGGACTGTGTTAACAGAAGACTGAGTAGTTTTGGATGCTCGTATTTAAGGAAGATATTAATTTCATCATCATCACTGAGGCCTGACATGGTTATTCTGTCCAAAACTCAAAGCAGGTAGTCATGGAAGAACTGACAGTGACTCGGGAAGATCAGACTGAGGAGGCATTTGAATGTATGCAAGCCAAACACCAGGAGCTGGTGGACAGTGCCAGATACTGGGGTGGAGGGCATGATGCGAGCCTATAGAAGTGGGGTGTAGAGGTCTTGCTAGCTGTTTATTCTGCAGAACCTACTCCCTCCTTGGCATAATGTAGCTGCAAGGAAAAGCACCATCAGGACTGTCACAGATTCTGCTGAGTGAGCCTCCAGATCGCGACCCTTGGACCAGTGCTGCTGCGACACAAATTGGGGCCCAATCAACCTACTCGAGAGTGCCTGGTGTTGGAAGACCCGAAACACCCGGTGTCCCCAGGTTACATCACTGACGATGTGTCCTAGCACATCCTACGATGCACAGGACCTCAGCATCGAGTTATCGAAGGCGGTTCAGTAGAAGGCGTCACAGTAGTGCAATGGTTAGTGTAACACTTCACAACGCCAGTGACCAGGACTCAATTCCCACCACTGTCTGTACGGAGTTTGTTCTCCCCGTAACCATGTGTGCTCCAGTTTCCTACGTTCCAAACCCGTACACGTCAGGGCTAGTAAAATGTGGGCATGTTATGTTGGTGACGGAAATGTGGTGGCGCTTACCGGCTGCCCCCAGCACACCCTCAGATCGTGTTGGTCATCGATACACACAACGCATTTCATTGTGTGTTTCAATGTACCTGTGACAACTAAAGATAATAACAGAAGAAATTCTGGGTGTAGAGGGATTTCCATATAGTAAAAGATCAAACAGACTGGAGTTCAGAAGCATGAGAGACGAAACAAATTAAATGTAGGGAGGAGGTTCCTCTCCTAGGAGAGTCCAGAACAAGAGGGCATAATCTCAGAACAATGGGGACGTTCATTTAAAACTGAGTCGAGGAAGAATTTCCTCAGTTGGAGAGTCAGCCAAGTGAGTCTTTGCCACAAAGCGCTATGGGGAAGAGTCCTGGTGTATACTTCACCCTGGAACATCTGGATAGCAAAGGTACATACATCATATTGCTTTTTATCAATTACAGCACAGCATTCAATACTAACATCCCCTCAAAACTAATCAATAAGCTTCAAGACCCTGGCCTCAATACGTCCCTGTGCAATTGGATCCTCGATTTCCTCACTTGCAGACCCCAGTCTCCTTCACGATCTCCAGCAGCACAATTGCTCCACAAGCCTGTGTGCTTAGCCCCCTGCTCTACTCACTTTACACCTACGACTGTGGGGCTAAGCACAGCTCCAATGCCATTTTTAAGTTTGCTGACAACACCACTGTTGTTGGCTGAATCAGAGATGGTGTTATCATTTCAGAGGACCTGTCCTACGTCTCTACTTCCTTAGGAGTTTGTAAAGATTGGGCATTACATCTAGAGCTTTACCAGACTTGTATAGATGTGTGGTGGAGAGTATATTGCATATCAGCCTGGTGAGGAAATCCCAATGCCCTAAAACGGAAAATCCTACAAAAAGCAGTGGATTTGGCCCAGCCCATCATGGGTAAAGCCCTCCCAACCACTGAGCACCTCTACATGAAATGCTGTCACATGATTGGCTGATAATATATTTGCATTAATGAGCAGGTGCACAGGTGTACCTAATAAAGTGGCCACTAAGAGTATATTATTGTGCCAAACATTGACTGAATGTACACTTGTAGTGCTGAGGCCGTTACTAGGATTGTACTTCCAAGTTATTTTGTTTTTACAGTATCAAACCAACCTTGGAAGTGTTCTGATGAAGGGTCTCAGCCTGAAATGTTTGATGATTTATTCACCTCCAGAGTTGCTGCCTGACTTGCAGATTCCTCTAGCATTTGTGTGTGTGTGTGTGTTGCTATGAAAGTTTACACTCTGTTTCTGATTCATACTCACAAGACAACTAAGCTCCTGCCCAAATTTATCATCAGAGTCCACACATGTCACTACATACAATCCTGAGATTCTTCTTCTGTGGGCCTACTAAGCAAATCTGTAGAAAGTAACTGTAAATTGTAGACAAACTTTGCAAATGCATATATAAATAAATAGCAATAAATAACGTGCAAGAATTATCAATAGTACAGAGTCCTTAAATGAGTGCAGTTATCCCCCTTTGTTCCAGAGCCTTATGGTTAAGGGGTGGCAACTGTTCCTGAATCTGGTGGTGCGAGTCCAGAGGCTCCTGTAACTGAAGCCTGGCAAACAAATCGAGCACGTGCAGTGCAGATCAACAGTCATGTGTGTACACCATCAGATCGATTGCAAGAATATGCCAAGTGTGTACGCGGCTGAGCGCTCGCATGGTAAATTGAATGGGCCTCCTGCATACAGGCTGCATTCTCTTCTGGGAGCGGTGTTCAAGTGAGTTTGTTTTCATCTCAGTGGGGGCCTGGTTTGTCGCTCCCCCACTGTAAGTAACCAGGTTTTTCTTCCTGTTATTATGATTGCACTGTATAACTGCCAAAGTCAACAAATTTCACGGCATACGCCGGTGATATTAAACCTGATTGTGATGACTCAGTAAAAACTCAATCATACTACTCTGTTGTCATTCTTGCTCTGTGCATACGTAACAGAATCGAAGTCCAACAACACACACACACACACAAACAAACAAACAATACTGGAAAATCCAGAGCCACACATGCAAAATGCTGGGAGAACCCAACATGTCAGGAGGCATCAAATGAAGGAAAATAAAAAGAAGTTTTGTACAATTGTACATTTAATCATTCTCCTCCATTGTTTCGTATATGTGGAGCAAGAACAACCATGTGTGTTTGGTTATTGTAAGGGTCTTGGGAAATCCTCTGCTATTTGTATAATATGGTTAATGCATGACAGAAGTTGGAGAATCCCTGTTCCAAACCATTGACATCATGAACTCACTATTTCTTTTTGTTAAGTAAGTGAAATGTGAAAATCCTTGAGATCTCATGGGGATTTAATGCCATAAATCAAAGCAAATACAAACTTACTGCCCATGTTTTGGAAAGCCGGAAGATTGGCGCACTTTGCAGACCAGAGACCACAGCCATGAGAGAATGAAGATTGTTTAGCTCCAGTAATTTCTGAAAGGGAGAACAGAGTTAATTAAACAACATGTCGAAACATTATCACTTAGTAAATTAAATAACTCAAATTGATTTTTATTTTACAAAACACAAAAGAAAATTACTCTACACAAAATTTACTTTCTTTTTCAGGATGTGAGCATCGTTGGCAATGCTAGCATTGTTTGTCCGTCCCTGGTTACCATTGACAACAAGGTGACGAGCGGTCACTTTGAAAGTTATTGGGAGTTTGTGACTGAGGCAAACAAGGAACGGAGGTAAGACACTGGAGGAACTCAATAGGTCAGGCAGCTTCTATGGAAGGAAAGGGACAGCGATGCTTCAGGTTGACCCTCTGGCTGGGTCTCGACCTGAAACGGTGACTGGCCATTTCACTCTGTCACTGCTACCTGGCCAACCGAGTTCCTCTAATGCTCTGAGTGTTACTCCAGATTCCAGCATCTGCAGCTTCTTGTATCACCAATACATACTCATGTCAGGCCATTTTCTGCATGGAGGGGCACCATGTGAATGCTGGGATATATGATAAGCAGAAATGTTTTTAGAACATAGAAAGCACAGTATAGGCCCTGTGCTGATCTTTAAGCCTACTCCAAGATAAATCAAACCCTTCCCTCCCACATAGTCCATGTGCCTAATTAGGTGTCTTTTAAATATCCCTAACGTATCTGCCTCTACCACAACCCTAGAAGTACATTCCACTACTTAGTGTAAAAAAACCTATTGCTGCCATCACCTCTATGCTTTCCTCCAATCACCTTAAAATTATGCCCTTTTATCCCCCCAGGGCATTTTTGCCCTGGGAAAAGGGCTCTGGCTGTCTATTTTATCTATGTCTCTTAACATCTTATACATCTCCATCAAGTCACTTCATCTCCTCCTTCACTCCAAAGAGGAAAATCCTAGTTCACTCAACCTATCCTCGTAAGACATGCTCTCCAATCCAGGCAGCAGCCTGGTAAATCTCCTCTGCACCCTCTCTAACACTACCACATCCTTCCTATAACGAGGCGACCAGAACTGACCACAGTGCTTCAAGTGCGGTCTAACCACACCATGTTGGTATAAGATTTTTAAAGATGAGTGAGAATGATTAATTTAATGCAGGCAGAGAAAGCACATGATTGCCAAGGGTAATTTTAATGGTTGAGCATAACACATCTGATTACAAGGGCTACAGACACTGGTCAGTTTGAGTGCCCTCAGAACAGAGGTTCCCAACCCTTTTTTTATGTCATGAACCAATACCATTAAGCCAGGGTTCCATGGACTACTAAACGCATTGCTTCACTCTCCTTTTGACTACACTGGTGAGGCCTTGAGGGGAATCTTGACAGCTGGGCATCTCAAGATCTCCATACCTTCCACCCAAGCTTGTGCCCTGGAGATTTCCATTGCCCTTCAAGACAGATGGATACCATCACATATGCACTTATGCATAACCAAAGCGCCGATACCCATTTCTGAACTTGCTTCAAGACTTGGGAAGCCAACACCCGCGTTTGGCGGCTCTCGCAACACTCCACTTCTAATATTTTCCGGAGTTTCCTCAATTCCAGCCAGTTATGTGCCCACAATTTTCATCACTCTACTCTCAGCCATACATTCAGCTGCCTTTACCTTCTCTGGGGTATCACTAACCAAAACCCACTCCCTTTTGATGAAGAGTCTCCTCATATTAAGTCTCTTTGACCAAACCTTTAGGTAGTTCTCATATCTCTGCCTTTGAATTGATGTCAAACTCAATTTACAGGCCTCCATTTTACAGAGGACCACAAGTCAGAAAATACACAAAAGAAAATCACCCTGGTAACTGCACAAAAATCACCCTGGCAACCATGCCTCCACAGTGTTCTAATGATAACATCAAATGCACATAAGGCTGAAAGAACAATTAATAAAGGCAGGGGGAGCAAAGAAACTTGCTCTAGTTCACAGGAATGACCATACATACATTGGATTTAATATTATGCAAGCTTGATCATGTTTAGGAGATTCTGTAAGTCATGTGTCATTACCCAGGAACGGCCTCTAAATAAGTCTAACATGAAGCCAAAGACAAAGTCACAAGGACTGCCCACATTAGTCCCAGATATCTGAGTGGAAACAGGTACTGGCAAAGAAAGATGACGAGGTTGACCGTGACCCAAAATAATAGCCCAATGGAAACCAAAATATTCCCAACCCAACAAAGAGCGATTGCTTACCTTAGCAAGTTTTATAAAATGGCTCAATATTTCAGCTCTTATTTTCAACGTCTGAGCAGTAAGGATCTCTCGGACAATCCAGAAACTGACCTGCAAGAAACCCAAAGTTTAGTCACATTTCATGAACATGAAGTCATGGATCACTTTATTACCCTGAATCTGAGAGGGAATGAAGTGAAAGTAAACTCAACAACATTGAGTTAAAAGAGTAAACACGAGGAAATCTGCAGATGCTGGAAACTCAAACAACTCACACAAAATGCTGGTGGAACACAGCAGGCCAGGCAGCATCTATAGGGAGAAGCGCTGTCGACATTTCGGGCCGAGACCCTTCGTCAGGGTCTGATGAAGGGTCTCGGCCTGAAACGTTGACAGTGCTTCTCCCTATAGATGCTGCCTGGCCTGCTGTGTTCCACCAGCATTTTGTGAACATTGAATTAAGCTTGCTGTAATGTCTTTAGCCAATTTTTCACCCTATTTGTATAGTATTCCAACATTCTAGAATTTCAGGAATATTCAGAGTCCTTGACAGCCAGTTCTTGACCATTTTTGTAGATGGTGTCTGCTCTGATCTCTTGCATTGCACAAGGTTCTGCTACCATACAGGGCCATGACATCTTACGTCATTACAACAGTCAACATTCAGGAAATCCCCAAAAGGCAAGTGCTGAAACACACATGTCAGTAGCTGCAAATTTTGTTCCACTGAAACATGCAAAATTCTACATTGGGGATTGACAAGAACTGATTGAACTTGCTGGGCCAGGAGTCTAGAACCTGCATTCGCATCTAATGAATGGAGAGTCAACTAAGGAAAGGTGAAATGTTTGGAATTTCCAAGGTGTGTGGGTGCCCTTCCAGGGTCTAAATCCAAGACTGGGAATTGCAGAGTTTGGAAGCATTGGAGATTATGCTGTTAAATACCAGCAGAACGTACTCAGGAGGTCACATGGACAACTGTTCTCTCAGGGTGAATTATATACTGAAATTGTTTCAGAATTGTACTATGCTGTCCTATGTTCTAAAAACCAATTTGCTTGCCATATATCCCAGCATTCACATGCTGAAAGTGCCCTGACATGGGATTATATCGGCGATACAAAAGGCTGCAGGTGCTGTAATCCTGCAGCTACACGCATTGAAGAAACTCTAGTCAGGCAGCAGCTATGGAGTGAATTGGGTCTTTGTGAATAAGTAGTTAAGTCCTCAGTTGCATCACCATTATTAACATTTAAATGACTTATTCAGGACATATGGGATTCGTGCAATTGAAAACCCACACTAACATCATACACTGCTCATGAAGGATCTCTAGAATTCTACAGACACCGATGTTGGTGGTGCTGTGGACAGTGCAAAAGGCGGTCATGGATTACCTTGGGATGCAAGAGGTGGGCAAAGAGTTCAATCTGGAAAAATGTGAAGTGAAACACTTTGAAAAGTTGAACTTGAAGGGCAGATTATAAAGTTCATAGCAGGATTCTCGACAGTGTGGAGGGACAGAGGCAACTTGGGGTAACATTCATAGATCCCTCAACGTTACCGCAAAATTCGATAGTGTGGTTAAGAAGTTGTATGGTGTGCTGGCCTTCATTGTCAGGAGACTGAGTTCAAGAACCACAAGGTAATATTTTTCCTAGAGCGGAAATGGCAAATACAAGAAGGCATAATTTTAAGGTGATTGGAGGAAAGTACAAAGGGATGTCAGGCATTGGTGATTTTTTACACAGAGAGTGTTGAGTGCATGCAACACACTTCCAGGGCTGGTGATAGAGGCAGATACATTAGGGTCATTTAAGAGACTCTCAGATAGGCACGTGAATGAAAGAAAAATGGAGAGTTATGTGGGAGGATAGGGCTACCTGAATTTTGGATTAGGTTAAAAGGTCACTATAACATTCTGGGCTGAAGGACCTGTACTGTACAGTTCTATGCTCTCTGTCATTGGGGGTATTGAGAGAGGATATAGGAATATATTTTTGTAAGATCAGGGAATTATGGTAAGCTGAGGTGAGACCTGGGTCAAATTGACAGAGGTGGCTTCAGAGGGGATGTGACCTACTCCTGCACTTAACCATCCTGTGTTCTCACCTGGTTGAACCTCCTGGTAAACGCAACGATGTTTGGTGCCAGGATGTGTTTGTCTTTCTTGTTCCACCCGCAACTGGTTAGTTCCTGGAAGATCAAATAATGAAAACAATTACTCAACATCCTGTTGGCATTTCAGAAGAACAAGTGTGGAGCTTGAGTAGATCATGGGGGCGGGGTGGCGGGACAGAATTTCTGCTGGAAAATAGCTTTGCACTTAGAGATCTTAAGTGTTGTGAATTAAGGCAAGTAGGCGATGACAAAGTAAATGCAACTGGTGCAAGGAAACTGAAGACATTTTCTGTTGACTGTAGTTATCTCATGTTTATCATCAAGTAGTGTTCTGACTCACATAACCCGAGCCTGCTCTGGTCTGTTTGTCTTTCCCTCTCATCTCCTTGAAACCACATCTAAGACAAGCTAATGGAGATTGCAGATTGGCTTTCTTTGTGCCATTTATGTTGTGTATTTAAGTAATATTTGAATAATATTATAACATATTGTTTGCTTAAGCATTCCTGTCTGTTTCAATAATTCAATATGGGTTAAATCTATAAACATGTGAATCACATATTACCACATGATACGCATGCGTCTCGCTTAAAATAAACTTTAAATTACACTCACATTTCAGTGTCCCATGTTTTCCTTTGAATTAGTTTAATGCTTTGAAGTTATAAAACATAACAATTCAGAGTTTATTTGCACTCTATTAGAGACAGATTAGACCATAAAACATAGGAATAGAACTACACCATTCGGCCCATTGAACCTGCTTCACCATTCCATCGTGGCTGATTTACTGTCCTTCATTTTCTTGCCTTTGATGCCATTACTAGTCAAGGACCCATCAACCTCTGATTTCATTAGTGGATGCCGGTGTGAGGCTGATGGTGATCAGGTGCCTATTATTAATTCGCTCCACACCCATAGTTCCACTCCACTTGTCCCCATTTGCTACAAATATAAGGATGAAGGATTTAAAAAGGATCTGGTGCTTTGCCGGCGTAAATGACGAATAAATTCTTCTCAGGCTTCAAGCCAGGTACAGGTATTGATTGTAACCAACGACTCAATGACAGATTCTGCCATCTTCTTTAGGGATGGTGCCTTGGCACATCTAGCCTGGTGGCTTGAAGCCCAATAAGAGTTTATTCATCAAGGAATAACTTTATTTGCCATATACATTTACATACATTAGGAATTTGCTGTGGTGTGTTGGTCAGGCCGCGGCATGCAACAAAAAACAACATTTGGTAATTATAAAGAATAAAGAATTATATAAAAAATAAAGTTTGAAGTTAAAGTATGGATAAGGAATAAAATGTACATAAATACATAAATACCAGCATGTATTTACAATGGAAACGGTGCAATAAACAGTGGTTTAAAATGTTTATAGTGCAGTGACAGGGGTAATAAATAGAGAGGGATGGTGGGGGACTAACTAGAATGGCTGATCATATTAACTACCTAGCGGAAGAAACATTTTGAAGTTCAGAGTTCGAAGTTATTATCAAAGTACATACATGTCACTACATACAACCCAGAGATTCTTTGTCTGCGGGCATACTTAGCAAATCTATAGAACAGTTACTGTAAACAGGATCAATGAACAAACTGTGCAAATGCAAATATAAATAAACAGCAACAAATAACGAGAGTGTGAAGTAACAAGATAAAGAGTCCTTAAAGTGAGACTATCAGGAACACCTGAATTAGAATGAGTGAAATTGTCCCCTTTTGTTCCAGAGCAATGACTGTGCGTGACTTTGTTTAACATGGGACAGTCACCACACGGTCCTTGATAGACTGAGGTCAGCTGACTGGGAAACCTTCACTGCTGCAGCCTTTCTCCACCTTCACTGCCGTTGTGACGTTCCATCATCTTCTGCCAGTTGACGTCTTGGTTGGATCATTCCTGACCTGGAACCTTCCCCTTGAACTCACTGCCGCGGGAGACGCTACCAGGGGCTGAACTCCAGACGGCATCCCTCTCGGGTGCTCAGGAACTCAGAAGCCCCTCCACCACCACGAGGTGACAATCCTCGGAGTGACAAGAAATCACAAAAATCCGAAGTTGTTTGGAGTTCCCTGTGACCATATCAGTCCCTCCCTGCTTCTTTGGTTTGCTCACACATCTCAAAGAAGTTCATTTTAGAAACACTGTGACATTCAAATACATTCAAATGTATTTTTCTTTTCAGTGATAAGTAACTTGTATGTGAAATTAGTCATGGGGGTGGGGAGAATAAAAAAGGCTTCATTTAGAATGAGTGTAGGTGGGTGCTTAATAGACTCAGGAGGTTAACGAGTCTGGTTCCAAGCTGTACGACTCTCTGACTAAAAGTCCCAGAGAAACTTGCCAGCTTTCATCTAGTCACAGAAAAAGCCTTTCTTTGTTTTTAAATGATTTAGGAGAAGATTAAAAGTAAATCAAAGGCTGGTTTTCAGAGAAAATGCAACTGCAGGGATAGTGCAGCTGAATGACAAACACAAGGAATTCTGCAGATGCTGGAGGTCCACGATAACACACAGAAAACGTGAAGGAACCCAGCAGGCCAGGCGGCACCGAAGGAGAGGAATAAACAGCCGAGGTTTCAGTCTGAGACCCTAGCTGAAAAGGAAGGAGGAAGAAGCCAGAATAAGGTGGGTGGGGGGAGGGGGAAGAGTACAAGCTGGAAAGTGAGGGGGTAAGTGGGTGAATGGGTGAGGGGGGGATGAAGTAAGAAACTGGGAGGTGAGAGGTAGAAGAGATAAAGAGCTGAAGAAGGAATATTGGATAGGAGAGGACAGTGGACCATGGGAGAAAAGGAAGCAGAAGGGGCAGCTGGATACTGCTTTAGTTCTTTGTCAGTAATAGGACTGATTTTCTTTGTGTGTGGGTTTCCTGGGTTTTAATTCACAGACATAGGGTATTGGTTCATTTAAAAGTTTTGGAGCAGAGATTTGCCCTCTATTGAAGGGTGCGCGATGGACTTGTGCAAGAGGGGATGCACACTGAACTCCAACTGTGAAATTTAGTTCCTTCAACAGAACCGCATTTCAGTCTTATCTGCTACTTCAGTGCGCACACCGGGAAACAAAATTCCACCTCATTTTACTGGAGATTTTCCACAGCCGCAAATTCCCAAAGAAGCACTGTGCAAGGCAAGGCAATGCACTTTACAAGTCCAGACCAAGCAGACAGAGTTTTAGTCTACGTCCTGTAGTTCACTTTCATTTAAAATTTATGACTTTTTTTTTACATTTCTTGTTATTGAAATTGTTATATTTTGTAACTCCAAAACATAAAACTAATTGAAAGGAAACTTGGATCTGGGAATGCAAGTCTTACTTTTGTTTTTACTTTAAGCTGGGTCATAGACACAAGAGATTCTGCAGATGTGGAAGTCCAGAGTATGACTTGATGCCATTCACATACTTTTACATATAAGCCATAATGAATTAATTAAAAGAAGAAGAATGCTTAATCAAACAATATATTTGCAATGTTACTCAAATATTAATAAACTATGAAGTACACAACAGGTATAACTCAGCACCTTTCACGATCTCCGGTCACTCCTCTACACTTGACTCCTGGTGCAGTACTTCACCCACCCCACCAGCACTAGTACCTACAGGAGATCTATCGATCAAAGATCCACACCATCTTCCTGCAGCTATCATCGGGCAGCAGGTACAGAAGCCTGAAGAGCCATACCACCCAGTTCAGGAACAGTTACTTCCTTTCGTTCTTTTCTTGAACCAACTGGCAAAACACTAATTATCATTGAAGTTTAGCAACACTCCAAACACTTCACGTTGTTCCAATTGTTTTTACTTGCATAAATTAAGTTTTTTCTTGTGAAAGCTACTTATATGACGCTCTGTGCCTATGATGCTGCATACATGCACTTGTGCACATGATTATAACATCAGAGTTAAAGTACATTTGTTACCAGAGTATGTATGCAGGATATATCTCAAAGATTCATCTTCCCATAGACAGCCACAAAACAAGAAACACCATGAAACCCACATTCAAAGAAAACATCGAACACCCAACGCGGAAAAAGAAAGAAATCATGCAAACGGTAAAAAACGAGTGAACAACACACAGAATGTTAAACGTCAACCTGCAGAGTCTTCAAAACAGTCCAGGAATGTTCAGGTTAGTTCCGTTCAGTTCAATTTAGCGCTGTTTCGTCTGTTGACCGTAGGCCGCAGAGCCAGTCTGCCCCAATCAAAATCACGTGAAATGGCAATTTAAAAAAAGCAGTAACCAAAAACCAGAAACACATTGATGCACCATCAATAACTCTCGGAGACATGAGGTGAGATATAGGCTTTTATTGGCTGGAAGAAAGAACAAGCAGCAATTGACCACCATACTGCATCCTGGAGACTGAGGCCGGGGCGGTGTCCCCAATCGCCTTTATACCGGGGTCCGTGGGAGGAGCCACAGGAGCAGTCAGCAGGGGTGGGGGGCGTGTCCAGACAGGTATATGTAGTTCACCACACACATCATAACATGAACTGCAGAATCCGCTAAAAACATGTCTTGTCCACAAACTGTGCCAATCAAACTTTACCCAAGACCCAAAACTCCTGCAGCGGCGAGGGAGACGGGTCAAACGCAGGCAGGCGGCATTGAACACCCACTCGCCTTCCACTCTCGCCTGCGTTGGTTTCAATCTTGCTCGAGGCTGCAGTTGACGAGATGGGCGAGAAACGGAGCCGATTGTGGGCTCGCGCTCTGCCGTTAGGCCACACCCTCCGTTCTCAACCACGCTGAGCCCCCTCGGAGACCGCATAGGCACCAGAGCCAGACCAAGAACACACCATCAACATGTCAATTTCCGGCTCCAACCGCACACAGGTTAGTAACAGAAGGGTATTTAAAGGGAGAAGTAGTTTCGCCAACTGTCTGCAGGACGTCGCCGTTAGTCGCTTGCTACTCAACTTTGACTTCTAAGGTGAAGTCGTTGATATAAAATAGGAAATTAGGCAGCTTAGGTTGTCAAGCCAGCTCATCATTAACATTTTGTTTTAATTAAAGTGATGTTAGTCAAGAGTTAAATATTACACAAACATGGCACTCTAACAAAGCAGCGTCCCTACAATGTGTGTCAGCCTGTAAGCACACTTGCATTGTGAAGCCACATCAAGAGGGGTTTCCGGGCTGAATCATCACCAACCCTAAGATGGCACAGTCTGCAGATGCTGGAAATCCAGAGGGACAGCACAGAATGCTGGATGAACTGAGCAGGTCAGGCAGCATCTAAAACACAGAACAGTACAGCACAGGAACAGGCTCTTCAGCCCACAATGTTACGCCAGGCCAATTAAGTTAATAATCAAATGGCCAACTAAGCTATTCTTCTCTGCCTGCGCAATGTCCATACCCTTCCATTTCCCTCAGTTCATGTCCCTACCTCTACAGGCGATGTGTGTGTCTCTTAAAAGTCCCTGATGTATTTGCCTCAATCACCACCCCAGGCAGAGCATTCCAGGCATCTAGGTACCCACCACTCTCTGGGTAAAAAACTTGCCCCTCACATCTCTTTTGAAACTATGGAAAGGAAGTCTCAGCCCAAAACGTCAACTATTTATTCTTTTCCATGGATGCTGCCAGAGCGGCTGAATTCTTCCATTACTTAGTATTTGCATCTTGATTGTTTTAAACGTACATAGCGAGCCACCGCAGGGCAGCAATTAGCACAATGCTATGGCAGCTCGTGGCAGAGGTTAGAGTTCAGTCCCAGCGACCTCTGTAAGGAGCAAGCTGTCCCACAATTAGGTTCCAGTTATACTGGAGTTGTTGAGAGTTGCTGGGCAGAGTGGCTCTTAGGGCCAGAAGGGCCTATTCCACGCTGTTAAACTCATTTAAATTTCGCTTATGCACCTATTCCAATTTTTTCTGACATTGTGAAAGATCCAACCCAAGCAAACTTAAGGCACGGTATCACAAGCAATTCTGAATTCAACTCCAGACCAGATACAGGCAGAGCGACCCGAGTTGTTTGCAGGTTGGAAATAAACAGCAACACAGGAAGGAGAGTATGTGTCCTGATGAAGGGCCTCAGTCCCAAAATGTCAGCTCTCTGTAGAGCTGCCTGACCTGCTGAGTTCCTCCAGCAGCTTGTGTGTGGGAGGGAATCGGGTTCAGGAACAGTTATTTTACTCTACAACCATTAGGCTCCGGAACCAGCGTGGATAACTTTAAACACCTTCACTCTGAGTTGACTCCACAATCGATGGACTCACTTTCAAGGAGTCTACAACTCCTGTTCTCGGTATTATTTATGTACTTTTTTTTATTATTTGTACAATCTTCTTTTCCTCCTCCTCCTTTAGGTTTTATGGTGGTTGGCAAACAAGTTTAAGGTGCATTACTGCCATCTTCTGAACTGGAGTGTGGGTCAGGATAATTAAATCCTAAATGCTTATGTTTGTATCAAATTCTTTAACAAAGACCTATATTCTTAAGGAACTGCACTATATAATTAAAGTAATAATCCTGTGACCCTTTCTGCACAATACTGTTAATGTTAGATTGTATTTTATTCCGTGATAACTTGAAAATCAACCACCCCCTCTCTCGAGTGTATCTTGGATATCTCACCAGTACATGCACAGCCACTGCCTGTTGATTACAATAATCGCACCACCTATTATTGTGTTCCTTCATTAAAGGCAAAGTACAATTTAACCCTGTCTGCCCAAACCTCAGTCTTGATACTATTGCCTCCTCCCTCCTGCTCTTTCCTGCATTTCTCGACCATCCCACTTCTTTCCGGATATTGTAAAGATGTCTTCCTGTCCTCTCTTCAGCCCATTGTTTTCTCCACATTTTTTAATTTTACATTTAATGTTTTTCATTTCTCCTTTACTGCAATTTATTTGAAAGTCCACTTCTGCTTGTCTAGTTGCCTCCTTTGCTAATTTATCCAGTTACTCATTCCCTCTATTACCAACATTGGCTGGAATACATACACAGAGTTCCAACGTTCCAAGTCTAAATAAGGTTTGTATTATCTCACACATCTTCCAAGAGGACCACAAATTTGGTGTTGGGTTTGGAGGATTGTGCCCCTTGGTGACCCAGAGAGTTATGTTGGCTGGAGTCAGGGCTTTGAACTTTGGCTCTTGGTAGGGTCACCCATGCCAAACAGGTCAAAGGGCAGAGGCCAGACTAAGAGTGGTCCACTGGTCCTCCAGGTTCGGGGGTTCAGCTCAGGCTAGCAACCCTGACTGGTCAAACAAAATTGTTATGGAGACAGCAATGAAGAATCCTTCTGCATCTCAGTGCGACAGTATTCCTGGGTCTTCACCCAGGACTTGCATGACGGGCAGTGGTGAAAACTGACAGGAAGCTACTGACATGATGAAGGAAGCCCTGACCACTGCTAGGGATGGAGGACCTTCATTGCTGCCCTAAACACCAGAGGTATAACAGGCAGTAAGCAGGTATCTCACATAAAGTGTATTATTTCCACAACTTTTAGTTTTCATAAATTCTACTGTATTTCTTTATTTTCTGTAAGTGCCTGCTCGAAAATGAATCTCAGGGTAGTATATAGTGACATTATACATACTTCGATAATACATTTTCTTTGACTGCTTTGACCATATCCATCCCAGTGCACAGCCAATGAGCCTTCTCTATTTTGTTCTCAATAGCGACAGGCAGCTCTGACATTTATATACTGTTATAAACTGTGACTTTGATGATGATTTTTCTTTGAACTTTGACGACGAGGAAGTCAGCAGGCGCGGGAAGAGTGGCCTCACCGTCTCTGCTCAGAGTGCCTGCCTCTGCTCGGTTCAACCCAGCCCCAATGTTGCAGCTTGGGAGGAATCAGAAAGAAGTTGTTGTCTTGGTCTTATACTGCATGAAATGTGATTTGTCTCAAGCACGAAATTCCAAAATGAACGGTGCAAAAGAAAGGAAATAGTGAGGTAGTGTTCATGGACCATCAAGAAATCAAATGACGTAAGGGAGGAAGCAGTTCCTGAGTCATTGGGTATAGGTCGTCGGGCTTCTGCACCTCCTTCTCGATGGTTGTAATGAGAAGGTACGTTGCTAATGGCGAGGGTTCTTAATTATGGACACTCCCTTCTTTCCCACAGGGGTTCTTGGAAAAGCCCCATTTCCACCCAGTAGATGACTGCAGCAGACGGCAAGTCCACTCCCGTTCGTCGCATTAGTCTCGTTCATACAGTATGTACAGGGTGTCCATAAATTGGGGAGGACCTGCAATCAGGAAACTCTTTGCGGAAGGGGGTGGGCGGTGGACTAGGGGTGGAGCAAGAATCTGCGAGGGGGATAACGGAGGAAGTAAAGGCTGAAAAAGCCATGGTAGCATAGTGGCTGGCGTGACACTAATACAGCTCGGGGTGTCGGAGTTTGGAGTTCAATTCTGACCACGTCTATATGAAGTTTGTATGTCCTTCCTGTGAGCACCAGTTCCTTCCCACATTCTGAAGATGCAGTGGTGAGTAGGTTAACTGTCCTGTGGTTAGGCTAATGTTAGATAGGCGGGTTGCTGGGCCGGAAGGGCCTGCCTGGTACTGTATCTCTAAATAAAGTAAGTAAGAAAGAGGAATCTGATTCGAGAGGAGAGTGGAAGGAGGGGCGCCTAAGGGAGGTGATGAGAAGGGGAGAGAGGGTAAACTAGAATGGGGAATGGAAAAAGAGATGATGTAGTCGTAAACTTCTCAGACTTTGGACATTTAGTTGGCCTTTGTTTCAGGGAAAGATCAAGACAGCTGTCAGAAACGGGAATTAGAATGCAGGAGCTGTGCTGCTGCATAATGTGAACCTCATCTCTCAGAGAAAATTGGCTGACATTGCTGTCCCAGTAATCCCAATTCTTCTGTTGATACGAGGCCAGAATAACACACCTGGGGGAAGCACCAACCAGAAGTATAGCAGACCCTCAACCGAGCAGCCGCGTTAACGGGGCAATATCTCCAGGTTTAATAGACTCCAACTCCAGACTTAATAGTGGCTCACACAGAACACAGTCACAGTCGAGTGAGAATGCATTAAAATGATTAATATTGATTTTTAAGCAGTGCAGACATCTGAACCATTATACAACCTTGTAAACGTAGAACTCATAGAGTGATGGAGCACTACAGAACAGAAGCCAGCCCTTTGGCCCATTTAGTCTGTAATGAACTATTATTCTGGCTCGTACTACTGATCCGTACCTGGACAATAGCACTCCATACCCCTCCCACTAATGTACCTATCTAAATTTCTCTTAAATGTTGAAATCAAACCACTTCCACTGGCAGCTCGTTCCACACTCTCACCACCCTCTGAGTGAAGAAATTTCCCTTAAGCATTTCACCTTTTACCCTTAACCCATGACCTCTGGTTCTAGTCTCACTCAACTTCAGTGGAAAAAGGATAATGTATTTACCCTATACATCTATACATCTCAATTTTGTACACCTCTAACAAAACCGCCCCTTATTCTCCTAACATGCCAAAATATGCCAAAATCTCCAAAATACTACTCCAAAATCATTGAAAAAGATACCACTGTAGGATAACTCTCAATAATCTCAACCAAGTATTTCAAAGGAAGTATTATCCAAAACTTCAGACTACTTTTAATGCACTTTGAAGGTACGCCCCTCTACCCACCTACACCATCACCTGGTCTCACCTATCACCTGACAATGTGTGCTAATCTTGTTTCATAACCTCTTGCGTAGCAGCTTACAGAAAGCCTTCTGAAGGTCAAATACACTTCTTCCCCTGGTCACCCCTCCCACTGCTGTTCTATCGTTTACAACATGGATTGAGGAAACAGGAAAGAGGGTAGGATTAAACCAATAATTCTTTAGTTGGGAAGCTATGTCTCAAAATTCAGAATAAATTTATTATCAAAGTACACACAGTACCATGCAAAAGCCTATACAGTATTTGCACAGTACTGTATAGAGAACCATATACTTCCCTGAGATTCACATTTTGCGGGCATTCACACACGAATAGAAGTAGGGATGACGTTTCCCTTGGCTGAGGTGTCTAGAACAAGGAACAGTCGTAAAGTGAAGAGTTGGCCGTTCAGTACAGAAAGGAAGCTTCTTCACACAGAAGGCTGGCAACCTTTTGCATTTTTTTTTTTACCATGCTCAGCTGTTCCGCATTTAGAAACAAAAATCAATCGATTTTTGGGTGATTAACAAAAGCAGGAGATATGGCATTTCTGGTGTAAGTTATCACTGAGATACGAGATGACCATGGTGTTACTGAACGTGAAAAGGACACAAGAGGTCATCGCCTACATTTCATTCCATCAAATGTATCAGAATGAACACAGCTGGGCTTTTTCTTACACTGAAAATCCTCAGCGGACGCCAAATGGCTTTCCAGCTAATGCCAAAAAGAACACTTAGGGTATGAAAGCATTTTAAAATCACCAATGAAATCATTAAAATGAATTGCCAAAAAGCCGAGTAACCACAAACATTGTAAATTTTTGGCATTTTTAGATTTCTCCAATTGAATGAAGAGCTTTCACTCAGTGCGAGAGACAGCAGTGTTATAATCCACGCTTTTGCTGATGTCCGAAGCAGGTAAACGGGGCGGAATATGAAGGGTAACACATGCAAAATATCGGGAGGAACTCAGCAGGTCAGGCAGCATCTACGGAGAGGAATAAAGAGTCAACGTTTTGGGCCAAAACCCTTAAGTAGGTGGAAGAGATGAGGTACGAAGCTGGGAGATAATTGGTGGAAGGGGTAAAGAGCTGAAAAAGGAAGAATCTAATAGGAGAGGACAGTGGACCATGTGAGAAAGGGAAGGAAGAGGGCTACCAGAGGCAGGTGAAAGCATAACCAGAATGGGGAATGGAAAAAGAAAGGAGATAGGAGAGAGGGAGGAATAAAATACCGGAAGTTGGAAGAAGATGGAAATAATGTTTCTCTCCTCCACCCACACTCACGCCCCAGCTTTTACTTCATCTAGCCCTCCCCCACTCTCAGTTTCACCTATCCCCTGCTGGTTTGTACTCCGCCCCCCCCATCCCACCTTCTTATTTTACCTTTTCCCCCTTTCCTTTCCCATCCTGATGAAGAGCGTTGGCCTGAAACACTGACTGATTGCTCCCCTTCCCTAAATGCTGCTGTTCCTCCGGTATTTTGTGCGTGCTGCTCTCGATTTCCAGCGTCTGCAGAATCTTTCGTGTTTTGGGGTTATGATGAGCCAAATATCATCAATCAAAATCAAGACAGGGCTATCTATCCCTCCGGTAAGATGGTGGTGCGCTCAAACTCAGCGGCTTCTACGGGGCCAACCGAAGGTGTCATCTCTTTTTAAACAGATTTTTTCATGATCGCAAGACCCTGCTGGATTAAGAAGTTAAAGCGCTGCTGGTCTACCCCATCAGTGGATAAATGGAAGAAGCTAGACGGTGCAGGCTACGCCGCGACCTGCGTCAGAGAGGCGTCGGAGGAATCGGTGAGCGAGGGCAGTATGCAGTCTGACAGCCAGCGATCATTTCAGTTGCCTTTCTTGTGATCACAAGACCCTGTTGGACCTTGTTAATCTCGGATGCTGCAAGTCCAATTCACTGATTTATTGGCGGATGGCAGGAGCTGAGTGGCCTCAGTTGCGGTGAGGACTAGGCCTCAGGCCATGACGTCGCCTGTTTACAGCCGCCCAGGGGACAGGCATTCGAGTCGATGTGCTCAACCGGGGGCGGTGTGGTGTGGCGTCCAAGCTCAAGTCCACGCTGCCCCTTAGCGGTTGCTCGGCAGAAGACAAGCCATATTGTGTCCAGCTGCAGACTGCTGCAACATTCAAAGACTCACGGTTTTGGACTATATATTTTGTGTGACTATATATTGCTGCTATCTTAAATGTGTTATGAGTGCTTTGTGACTGTTGGCACTGTGTTCTGCACCTAGGCCCCAGCATACCGCTGTTTCATTTGGCTATATTCATGAGTATTCACATTTGGTTCAATGACAATTGAACTTGAACTATCATGAAATATTCATAGTCAATATTTAATACCCAATGGACAGCTCTTTAACTTTGCACAAAAATAATACTGAAGAATCTTCTGGAAATTAGAAATAAAAACAAAGAAAGCAGAAAACACCCATCAGGTCAGGAGGCTTAACTGGGAAGAGAGAAAGTTAATATTTTGAGTGTGAGACCCTTTATCAGAATGAGGTTTCTTAATTAGACTCAGAGGCCAGTTTATTAGGTACACCTGTACAACTGCATATATCTAATCAGCCAATCATGTGGCAGCAACTCAATGCATAAAACCATGCAGACATGGTCAAGAGGTTCAGTTGTCGTTCAGATTAAATATCAGAATAGGGAAGAAATCTGACCTAAATGACATTTGACCATGGAATGATTATTGGTGCCAGATGGGGTGGTTTGAGTATCTCAGACATTGCCGATCTCCTGGGATTTTCATGCACAACTGTCTCTAGGCTTTACAGAGAATGATGCGAAAAACAAAAAACAAATCCAGTGAACGGCATTTCTGTGGGTGACAGAGGTCAGAGTCGAATGGCCCAACTGGTTCAAGCTGAGAGGAAGGCAAGAGTAACTCAAATAACCAAGAGTTACAACAGGGGCGTGCAGGGGAGCATCTCTGAACCTACAACATGTCGAACGTTGAAGTGGATAGGGTATGGTAGCAGAAGACCATGAGATAGAACCAGTGGTTACTTTATTAGGATCAGGAGGTACCTGTTGCTGCATAAATGACGTCACTGGAGAACAGTACTGTTAGATACAAAGCAGCTTCGTTTTTCAACAAAACAAGGTACGGCTGGCATCATACAGAGGAACTTTTGGTCAAAAGGTCCTGTTGGCCCAACGGGCAGGGGGCGCAATATCTTATGGGCCAATGATCAAAGGACAATGTGTGGACAATTCTTTCTTTGAAACTACATACAACCTTCACGCCTCCTGATTCGCGTCCACACCAGACATCCAAATGAATTTTAATCAGCATCATCTGGTGTGGGATTCACAACTTTTAGGCTACATCCACAGTACGCCGGATAAATCCGTAACCGAAGCTTTCTCTCTTCGTTTTTACCCTCCATCCACACTAAAATGGCGTTTTCGTCCCCCGAAACCGGAGCTTTTCAGAAACGCTTTCCAGGGTGGGTATTTTTGAAAATGCTGCTCGGGCAGATCAGTGTGGACGGGGTAACCGGAGACTTCTGAAAACGCTATCAGACGGCAGCACGCTATTTCATTGTTTTCTTGAACGCAACTTAACAACTTCAAAACAGACAGCAATGAGACTGAAGCCAGAAGAGTTAGAAATGTACTCACCAAATACTTTGACCCATAACATACTGAATAAATAAGTATACTCATTTTGCCCTGTATTCTGTCCTTGCTCGTATGAAGGTGGTTTACCTATTTATGCAAGTACTTCTCTGACAATAGATGTGTAACAGCCTAATGTAACATTGTATGGAAATACAAGATAACACTGATGCAGACGTGTTTTATACATTTAACAGGGTGCTTTATTAATGCAACAGAGTTAGTCAGTTTTTCAATGTTCGTCGTCAGCCGGGTCAATCTGTCCGTGAACTCCCTGTCGGTTGCCTCCATATGCTCCAGTATTTGTTTTTTTTTAATTTTAAGTTCTCCTGCGTGAAAGCCAACAGCTGTCCGTCGTTTTAAGTTTTCCTAGTCTGTAACTACACAAATGCGCACTTTTACGGTGAGATTCGACACCAAACACGTCGCTTGTTTTTGGTAGATGTGTCCTGCGCATGCGCAGTAGGAGGAGATTCACCGAAATCTCCGTTTCAATGTAGACAGAGATATTTTTAAAAACGCATAGTGTGGACACCTATCGGCTTTACACAAAACCGGTGTTTTCAAAATTATCCGGTCTAGTGTGGATGTAGCCTTAGGAACCCATTGTTCAGAGCTGTACTCCAAATTAAATCCACAATACATTTTCAAATGTGAAGACTGGTCACCAAAGTTAATTGCTTAATGCATATGTCCTAAATCTAAAAAAAAATTGCCCTAACAGTACCTAATAAAGCGGCTACTGTGTATATAGTTCAGCAAATTTACTGCAAGTGAGTATAAATCAGGATCATGGGGGCAACCTTTTAACCCATTACACCAGTATGCCATGGTTCCCATGACCACGATACCGTCCTGCATACAATTATGATATTTCTGAGGAAAAACGTCATACATCAGCAATGTTTATGAGCCGTAACACACTAGAGGGAAGAACAATTAGCTTGCATTTCTGAACCCACACGATTGCTTCCCAGATGCTTTTTACTGAACATGAAAATAAATTGCACAATTTCCCATCAATTTAACCTTAATTTCTCAGCACAAAATCCAAGATCGAGCTTTCCATTTTGGAATGTTCACGTGCTCTGTGCCCTGAACTCTCTGATTCACAGACGGTGGAAAATTCAGCTGCTGTCCCAGCTTCTGACTGCTTTTATTACACTGGGGGTCAGAACACGTTGCAAACCAATACAGGCTGACCATATAATTCAAGTTGCCGTAATCTGAAATCCACTTTGCTTCACTCTTTGATCAGCATGCAAACAATTGGTCAAGACTTGATCACAAACATGCTTTTTAAAAGGCAGTTTTCAAGTGATTTTTCAGTCAGGTGAAATTTGTGTAAAATATCCATGCTCCACAGCTGATTTCATCTTACACCGACCCTGTGGGCATGTAAAATTACCTAGCTTCCAACCATGCACTCCCCACACAATTGAATGAATTTGACAGTGTTAGTAAACCAAACTGACGTCCCCGTATGCAATGTGCAGAATAGTTAAAAATTCATATTATTATTGCATTTGTAATTTTGAAGGAATTGTCAAGGACATAACTTAAAACAGACCATGGCTGCTCCAGGAAGAAGTCTGGAAATGGTCCTTCATGGTAAATGATCTAATACAAATGAGGAAAGCACTCCAAGGGCAACAATAAACAGCAATAGAAGAACACATGGAAAAATAAATTGGTTGCGGACTCAACCAATAGGGAGAGAATTCAAAAATCAAGAGTGCAAGGGGACTTGGAAATCCTAGTGCAGGATTCCATGAAGTTAACTTGCAGTTTGAGTCGGTAGTAGAGAAGGCAAACACAAGTAGCAGATGAAAGCAAGGATGTCCTGCCGAGCTTTAGTCAGCCATTAACCCTAAACAAAAAAGGGGGAGATAAATTCATTTGCACCGTCGCTGAACTGTTCCCACAACCAATGAACTGACTTTTAAGGACTCCTCATCTCATGTTCCCAATATTTATTGCTTATTTATTTATTTATATTATTTCTTCATTTTGTATTTGCACAGTTTGGTGTCTTCTGCACCTCAATTGGGTGATTTTTCGTTGATTCTGTTATGGTTATTATTCTATAGATTATTCAGTATGCCCACAAGAAAATGAATCTCAAGGTTGTATATGGTCACACGTGCACACACACACTACAGTGTGTGTGTGTGTATCAATATATAGATATATTTTATACACATACATATATATATATTTACTTTGAACTTTTGAACAATGAACTGTACTTGGAATACAGTGAGCCGTCTTAGGGAAGATGAGCTGGCCCTGGAGAGGGCCCAGAGCAGGTCAGGTTCACAAGAACAATCCTGGGAATAAAAGAGTTAAGCTATGAGGACAGCTTGCTGTCTCTAGCTCTATACTCAGTGGGGTTTAGAAGGTTGAGGGGAGATCTCATTGAAACCTAATGGACAGGTACATGGAGCTTAGAAAAACAGAGGGCTATGGGTAACCCGAGGTAATTTCTAAAGTAAGTACATGTTTGGCACAGCATTCTGGGCCGAAGGGCCTGTATTGTGCTGTAGGTTTTCTATGTTTCTACTAATAGGGCTGGATAGAGTTGACACCAAGAGGATGTTTTCACTAATAGGAAAGCCAAGAATCCAAGGGCAGTCTCAGGATAAAGCGATGTCCTTTTAGTACCGAGACAAGCGAGAGGGTGGTGAATCTGTGAGATTTGTTGCCATAGACCAGAGATTCCCAACCTTTTTTATGCCATGGGCCCCCACCATTAACCGAGGGGTCCAGGTTGGGAACCCCTGTCAGAGACAGTTGTGGGGATCATGTCATTGGGTGTATTTAAGGCAGAAATAGATAGGCTCTTGTTTGGGGGGGGGGAGGTTACAGGAAGAAGGCAGAAGAAAGGCGTTCAGAAAAAACTGCCAATGGTTGAGTCAAGGAGCGAACTCGATGGACTGAATGGCCTAATCTTGTTCCTATAACTTAAGTGCATAATAGTAGCACACAAAACTGAAACTTCAACCAGTTTAGGGCATCAAGAGAGAGAGTAGATAGAATTAGGACGTAGATCAGCCAGTAAAGATAGAAAAATGTTTCACTTCCCCCTAGATTAAGGGTTCCCAACCTTTTTTATGCCATGGACCCCTACCATTAACCGAGGGGTCCAGGTTGGGAACCCCTGTCCTAGAAGAACAATTAATAACAAAGATCTACTGTGTCTTTCAAATTGCATCTGGGAATCCAGAACAAGGTAAAAAAAAAAATTCAGTCTCACATATGATATGACATCATTCGGTTTTAACGGGGTGGGAGCTGGCTTATGTAAGTTTCCAAGGGAAAGCATGTGGGGCTTTCATTCAATAAGGCTGAGAACCACAGTTCCAGAGGCTACATCTGGTCTTGGAACACAGAGTATGAAAACAATCCCATCTGATGGGTTGTGTCCAGCATTAATGAGCGTATCCACTCGTTTACTGATTCGCACTCCACATTATCTTCATTCACCCACTGGGATACAAATCCCATCTGCTGATACCCTATTAAACACAGAGCACAGGAGCAGGCCCTTCAGCCCACAATAGCTGTGCTGGACATGATGCTAATTTAAACTAATCCCATTTGTGTGCACATGATCCAGATTTCTCTATTCTTTGTATGTTCATGCGCCTCTCAAAATGACTCAAGTGCAACTTCCATGCTGTTTCCACTTCTGACAGCACCCACCACTATGTTAAAAAAATTGTCTCATGCATCTCCTTTAAACCCTACTCGTTCAAATTTTAAAATCTCCTTTAAACTTTGGGAATGATGACAAGGAAGCTGCAGGCCTCATGCCACACTACAGCCTGTTGCAGTCCACGCTGGACTGGGAGCAGGACTTTCAAGTTGTGCTTCAAAATTTCCTTCAAACTCTCCCCACTTCACCTTAAAGAAGAGCTCCCTAGTATCTAAGATTTCTACCCCGGGGAAAGGGTAGCAACTGTTCACCTATCTACATGAAAGATATCAATAAGATTGTAAAAATGCAGAGAAAACTTACATGGATGTTGCCAGGGCTTGAAGACCTGAGTTATAAGGAAAGGTTGAATAGATTATGACTTTATTTCCTGGAGTGTAGAAGATTGAGGGGAGATGAGATAGAGGTATACAAAATTGTGAGGGGTATAAATAGGGTAAACGCAAGCAGGCTTTTCCACTGAGGTTCAATGAAACTAGAACTAGAGATCATGGATTAAGGGTGAAAGGTAAAATGTTTAAAGGAAACATGAGGGGGAACCTCATCACTCAGAGGGTGGTGAGAGTGCGAATGAACTGCCAGAGGAAGTGGTGGATGCAGGTTCAATTTCAGCATTTAAGAGTTATTTGGATAAGTTAAATGGGAGGGGGATGGAGGTAATGGTTTGGCATGGACTAGATGGGCTGAAGGGCCTGTTTCTGTACTGTAGACCTCAATGACTCAAAGGACTAACTACCCGATCAGTGCCATTAATTCACTTATTTCACAATCTAACCTAGGTTTAATACACCTACATTTTACTATAGTACGCTCCAAATTCAAAGACTCAAAGTACATTTATCATCAAAGTATGTATGCAGTATACAACCCTGAGACTCATCTTCCCACAGACAGCCAGGAAGCAAAACACTATGGAATCCGTTCAAAGAAAAACGTCAAACACCCAACATGCCAAAAAAAACAAATTGCGCAAATGGTCGAAGAGAACGAATAACAGAATACTAAACGTCAAACTACAGAGCCCTTAAAATAGTCTGGGAATTCTCGGTTTAATTCCATTCAATTCAGCGCTGTGTTGTTCATTGACTACAGGTCAGGGGGCTAGTCCGCCCCAATCAAAATCAAACAAAATAGCAAGGAGAAAAAAGGGAACCAGAGACCACAAATACATATAACGTGAACTGAAGGGATCTCTACAAGCAGCACTGATCAAACCTTGCCCAAGACCCAAGACTCCTGCACCTTCCACCATGAGCCTCATTATACAGTGCACCAGAGCAGCATACAGTCCCTGTGAAACTTTTCCTTCGGTGCAGAAATAGTTGGGTGAGCCAGTAGTGAGGAGGTCACAGGGATCCTGCAAAGGGATATTAGATAGGTTAAGTGCGTGGGCAAGAGATGGACAGATGGAGTATAATGTGAGAAGAAAGGTGAGCTTGGAAGGAAGAATAACATTGCCGCCAGGAAGCTTTCTCCTTCTGTCCAAATATTGAAAAAGGAAAATCATCACAATGGTCACAGACACCAAAATGGAAAGATATTTCTTATTCAAGTGACAAATTACTTCAGGAGTTGGCAAACACTGGAATTACTAATGTCAGCTGCTCTTTCAATCACAACTCAGTTCACGCAGAGTGCTTATGGTCACCCATCAATAAGGGGAGAAAACAGACAGGACAGGAGCAATAAACTTGCATCTGCATAGTATCTTGCACAAGCTCGGGGGCACTGAGGTCACTGTACTGGCTGCAGTTCTTTTCGAAGAGATTCTAGTGGGTCAATAATACAACAGAGGGAATAAACTGCTGGACTAGGACTCCAAAGTTTGGAGAAATTATCTGAATGAGATCATGTCCCACCTCAGCAGCTGAGGAACTGACCTTTAGTTACTTATGTAAAATAAGTGCAGTAACTGTGCAAAAGTTATATAGACAAAAAAATACTAGGGTGCCTAAGATGTTTGCACAGTAGAAGACATAGAAAACCTACAGTGCAATACAGGCCCTTCGGCCCACAAAGTTGTGCTGAACATGTCCCTACCTCAGAAATTACTAGGCTTACCTATCGCCCTCTATTTTACTAAGCTCCATATACCTACCTAAAAGGCTCTTTAAAGACCCTATTGTATCCCGCCTCCACCTCCGTTGCCGGCAGCCCATTCCACGCACTCACCATTCTCTAAGTAAAAAAACTTACTCCTGACATCTCCTCTGTACCTACTCCCCAGCACCTTAAACCCTGTGTCCTTTGTGGCAACCATTTCAGCCCCGGGAAAAAGCCTCTGACTATCCACTTGATCAATGCCTCTCACCATCTTGTACACCTCTACCAGGTCAGCACCCATCCTCCGCCGCTCCAAAGAGAAAAGGCCAAGTTCACTTAACCTATTCTCATAAGGCATGCTCCTCTGCACCCTTTCTAAGGTTTCCACATCCTTCCTGTAGTGAGGCGACCAGAACTGAGCACAGTACTCCAAGTGGGGTCTGACCAGGGTCCTATATAGCTGCAACATTACCCCTCATCCCCTAAATTCAATTCTACGATTGATGAAGGCCAATACACCATACGCCTTCTTAACCACAGAATCAACCTGTGCAGCTGCTTTGAGTGTCCTATGGACTCGAAACCCAAGGTCCCTCTGATCCTCCACACTGCCAAGAGTCTTACCATTAATACTATATTCTGTCAACATATTTGACCTACCAAAATGAACCACTTCACACTTTTCTGGGTTGAACTCCATCTGCCACTTCTCAGCCCAGTTTCGCATCTTATCAATGTCCTGTTGTAACCTCCGACAGCCCTCCACGCTATCCACAACACCTCCAACCTTTGTGTCATCAGCAAACTTACTAACCCATCCCTCCACTTCTTCAACCAAGTCACTTATAAAAATCACGAAGAGTAAGGGTACCAGAATAGATCCCTGAGGCACTCCACTGGTGACCGACCTCCATGCAGAATATGACCCATCTATAAACCACTCTTTGCCTTCTGTGGGCAAGCCAGTTCTGGACCCACAAAGCAATGTCCCCTTGGATCCCATGCCTCCTGACTTTCTCAATAAGCCTTGCATGGGATACCTTATCATATGCCTTGCTGAAATCCACATACACTACATCTACTGCCCTACCTTCATCAATGTGTTTAGTCACATCCTCAAAAATACTATAGTAATTTCATGTATTGCACTGTACTGCGGTTGCAAAAAAAAATACAAATTTCATGACATATGTGCGTGATGATAAACGTTATTCTAATACGGATCTATTGTGGACTGAGAGTAGGAAGGGGGCAGGGAGAGGGGAGTCATGGTTGGGAAAAGGGGAAGGGAGAGGGGAGGGAGCAGGAATCACCAGAGAGACATTCTGTAATGATCAGTAAACCAGTTGTTTGGAATCAAATGACTTTGTCTGGTGTCTCGAGGCTGGGTGTTTCTGCACCCACGCCACCCCCACTCATGCATTCCTTCTCTGCCACCTATCCCACACCCCTCCCATGGTGATCCACCCTCATCATTCCCAACATCCAGATTTATAAACTCACTCTCTACTCTATGTTGACAAATATAGTACAGTGCAAAAGTCTCAGGCACCCTAGCTCGGGTCAGCACTGAGGGACAAGGTGACCATGTTGCTACTGAATGTGGAAAGGAGTTAAGGAGCCTACTTTTACTCTTCATGCCATCGAATGTAACTGAGTGAACACAGCTGGACTTTGCACAGAAAATCCTCAGCAGATGCCAACTGGCTTCCCATCTAATGCCAAAAAGAATGCTTCGGGTAGGAAATCAGGTAAAATCACCAAAGAAATCACTGAAACTAATTACCAATAATCTGTGCAACCACCAAAATCGTAAACTTTCTGAAATATCGAAACTATTGGCCTGGTTAGTGAAAAAATATCAGTAATTGCATCATGGTCTGTAAAACTGTTTCAATTATTTAAATGATCCGTGGTAACCTGGAACTTCACGCTGTGCTAATGAAACGCAGCCAACTGAAATTAACTTACAAGCTCTGATTAATCATCTTTATTTTAGTGATACAGAACAGAGTGGATAAACCCTTCCTGCCCTTCGATCCACGCCACCGCAGCAGCCCCCCACAACCCCGATTAACCCTAACCTAACCACGGGAGAATTTACAATGCCCAAATAACCTACCTTTGGCCTGCGGGAGGAAACCGGAACACCCAGGGGTAAACCCACGCATTCCACAGGGAGAACGTAGAGATTCCATATGCAATTGTACCGGAATTGAGCTCTGAATTCTGGAATGCGCTAAGGGCTACACTACTGTGGCAAATGCAGCCATACCACACCGGATTTAGTCATCAAATATAAACTCAAGCGGAAAACAAAAGCCACCACTCTATAAACTCTGTCGGAACACCACTCCCGGCATCCATCATACCACAATCAATACCCATTTTGTACAGAAAGGGATATGGCTGGTAGCCTGAAATGTAAACCTCACAGGCAAAGAGTTTTTATTACGCTTCCTTGAAGTTCAAGCTTTAAAGAAAGATTTATTATCAAAGGACGTATATGTCACCTTTTTCATTTTCTAGCAGGTATTCATTGTCGATACAACTGAATCAATGAAAAACTAGACACAAATGCTGGCAAGGAAACAGTGGGCAAAAGAAGACAGTCTGTGCATATAAATAATAAGAAGTGAATATATAATACTGAGAACATAAGCTGCAGAATCCTTGGCCCATCTCTAATTGCTCAATGCATTAAACATTAATTTTTGTTTCAAAGACAAAATGATTCTTTAATATCACAAGAATTTCTTGTATGTAAACTTCCAGAGCAATTACTACTTGAATTTTTTTTCAGCTTTGTAAACTGCCAAATAAAGCATTGTTAAAATCAAATCAGTTGAATTATGGAACAACTAAGAATGATGTGATTCTATAACTCCTTTCATTTCATCAGGAAACACATTTTCATATTTGAGGACATCATCCAAAAGGTGAATCCATCACAAAGGACCCCCATCACCCAGGACATGCCCTCTTTTTATTGCTACCATCAGGGAGGAGGGACAGGAGCCTGGAGACACACACTCAACATTTTAGAAACAGCTTCATCCCCTGTGCCGTCAAATTTCTGAATGGTCCATGAATCCAGTACTTTTCCCCCTCTCTTTTTGCACTACTTAATTAATTTATTTTTATATATACTTATTCTAATTTCTGTTTTTATGACTATGCATTGCAATGTTCTGCTGCTGCAAAACAACAGATCTCACCACATTTGTTGGTGATATTAAATTGATTCTGATATTAAATCTGACTCTGATTCTGTCCCGAGGTCTCTCTGCTATCAAAATTGCCAGCACTTCCAGGGTATTGTTGTAAAATCTGGTGTGTGGCTGGCAGAATGTACACTACCCTATATTTTTTCTTTTTGCATTACTTATTTAATTTCATATACATGCATAGCATATATTTCTTATTGCAATTGACAGGATTTGTATTATGTATTGCAATGTACTTCTGCTGCAGATCAACAGATTTCATAACATATGCCATCGATATTAAACCTGATTCCAATTCTAACACTGGACAATTGCATTCATTTGCTATAGATAGGGAGTAAGTGCAAGATCATTTCAGTGGTTACCACATTTAAACCAGTTAACCAAGTAGTTAAAAGTTAAACTGTTGAAGGTTTGCATCCTTCACTTCCTGACACGTGGAAAAGAGCCTCCTCTGTCCCTCAAACTACCATCAACATTACAACTGGTGTAATTGCTCACAGCTTACTGATTGCAATTGACTATTTCAATCCATCACAGACTCCAACCTGAAATCTGCAACACTGCAAGAATTGATTTAATTTTACTTTTTCTCCCCCTCGTGATTTTAGATTCATTTCCCTGTGGGCATACTCAGCAAATCTATAGAATAGTAGCTATAATGGGATTAAGGAAAGATCAACCAGAGTGCAGAAGACAAGAAACTGTGCAAATGCAAACATAAATAAATAGCAATAAATAACAAAAACATGAGATAATGAGATAAAGAGTCTTTAAAGTGAGATCATTGGTTGTGGGAATATCGCAATGGATGGGCAAGTGAGCATAGTTCTCCCCTTTTATTCAAGAGCCCGATGGTTGGAGGGGGGGGGGTCGTAACTATTCTTGAAGCTGGTGGTGTGAGTCCTGAGGCTCTTGTGCCTTCTATCTGATGTCAGCAGTGAGAAGAGAACATGACCTGGGTGGTGGGGATCTCTGATGATGGATGCTGCTTTCCTACGACAGTGTTTCACGTAGATGTGCTCAATGGTTGGGAGGGCTTTACATAATATGTATCGGTCCAAATCCACTAACTTTTCAGGATTTTCCATTCAAAGGCGTTGGTGTTTCCATACCAGGCCGTGATTCAACCTGTCAATATACTGTCCACTACACATCTATAGGAATTTGTTGAAGTATCCGATGTCATGCTGAATCTCCACAGACTCCTAAGGAATTAAAGGCATGTGGTGAACGACATATACCTGTCTGGACACGCCCCCCCCCCCTCGCTGACTGCTCCTGTGGCTCCTCCCACGGACTGTGGCTCCTCCCACAGACCCCGGTATAAAGGCGATTGGGGCCTGAGCCCTGCCTCTCAGTCTCCAGGATGTAGCATGGTGGTCAGTTGCTGCTTGTTCTTTCTTCCAGTCAATAAAAGCCGATATCTCGCCTCATGTCTCAGAGAGTTATTGATGGTGCATCAAGGCACTTCTGTGGTTTCTTCACAATTGCACTACCCCATTAGCGAGTCACTCGTGGAGCAGAGAAACTGAATTGTGCTGCTGCCTACGTCAGCCAGGCAATGAAGGCATCTGTACATAAGGAAGTGTGCAGTCTAACACAGTGTGATCGTCTCAGTCGCTTTTCTTGTGATTGCAAGACCCTATTGTTAATGTGGAATGCCACAAGTCCGAATCACTGGTTTATTGGTGGAGAGCAGGGGCAGTATTGCCTTGGTTGTAGCAAGGACTAGGCCTCAGGTCACAGTCGCCCACTTCCAGCCTCCCAGGAAGGACAGACAGAGTCAGTGTGCTCCAGCAGAGGCAGCTTTTGTGTGGAGTTGGTGCTGCCCCCTAGTGTTCGCTCAGCAGAAGACTGCTGATTTCTGCAACATTCATGGACTCAGGGTTTGGACTGTATTTTTTTTTGTGTGACTGTATTTGTGTAAGTGCTATATGTGCTTTGTGCTGTGTGTGACTGTTGGTCCTGTGTGTTGCACCTTGGCCCTGGAGTAACGCTCTATCGTTTGGCTGTATTCGTGGGTATTCATGTATGGTTGAGTGACAATTAAACTTGAACTATTTGAACTATGACAGTGCAGTGACCCGGGATCAGCTCCTGTCGCTGTCTATAAGGAGGTAATGTTTTCCCAGTAACCGCGTGGGTTTCCTCCCACATTCCAAAGACATACAGGTTAGTAGATTAATTGGGTGATGCGAGCTCGTTGGGCCAGAAGGCCCTGTAACCATGCTGTATCTCTAGATAAAGTAATAAATGACAAAAACTATTTTTCTTCAATGAGAAAATTACAATGGCCCATCTTGTTAAATAGCTCAATTCTGGTGAAGATATTCCCATCAAGTAAGTGATAATGCTGGGAGTTCACCAACTGGCATCACTAACTTAGCAGCAATCCTGAAAACAATCAGCAACACCCAAACGAGGGAAATGTCCATAAGTGTCTCACAGGAGGTCTGATGAAGAGTGTCTTGTGCTGGGTTACAAGGAGACAGATTGTCAAAGATCAAGTTAAATTAAGCATCTTGGAGATTTAGAGAATAGTTTGAGGGAAGAAAATCCAATAATAAACATCAGCATTGATCAATGTTGATCCTTCTATCTTATCATGAGGTTCACTACTCTGGGGACTAATTTTTCTACACATTTAAATGTTTAACAGAATTCTTTGCTACTCTATTTTATACATCTGGATTTAAAATTAGGATTGTTTCAGCTTTCTTCATTCTCCTGACTTCTCCCCGTAACCTCTGATGCCCTCACTAATCAAAAACCTATCTACGTCTGTTTTAAATATACCCAATGACTTGGCCACCACAACTGTTTGTGGCAATGAATTCCACAGTTCCACCAACCTTTGGTTAAAGAAATTCCTTCTCATCTCTTTTCTAAAGGGGCATTCTTATATTCTGAGACTGTGTCCTCTTGTCCTAGACTCCGCCATTATACAAAACATCCTCTCCACATCCAATCTATCTGGGCCTTTCAACAGGGAAGGCATTTCAGGAATGCTTTCCACTTGCCTTAAAACTGACCCACAATTGATGGAGCTAATAATTCTGTAATAGACACATGGTCACTTTCCACACTGCCTCAGAAACTCATTCCATGGAATTCTAGAGACAGAGTTGAACACAGTGACATGGAAGTTTAAGGATTACTGAAGAGGGTGAGAAATTCAGTCACGTCTCTTGGCATTATCATCAGAAGCATACAGTAAGACAACTCCTTAAATGTGCAAATGCCCCTAAGTGCTTTATAGCAGTGATTCTCAACCGTTTTTTGGCCACGGTCCCCTTAGGAGCTCTCCTCAGATTCCAGGGCCCCCCTTTTAAACAGGGATACAACACGAACAGATAGACAGAAAATCATTTATCATTGAACACCGAGAAAACAGGAACATTCCAACATACTGGACAAAACTTTAAAAAAAGACTGTATGAAATTAAACGTCTATCGGGCCTAATGCGATCCTTGAGCTTGGTGCTTTTCTGCAAGTTTCATGATATCGGGCTCCAAATTAGACAATGACAGTCAGAGGTCGCCTCTTGTTGTGATATCAATTCTGTTCCTCGATTTTGTCAAGGAAACTACCTCGCAGAATCCGCTCTCAACCAAATATGTTGAGGGAAAGTTAATAAAAAATCTTTGGGCTTTTTCCCACAGTGTTGTAAATTTATTTGGCAGATCACTCTTGATCCAGAAATCTTTTTGAAACTGACTGAACTGACGACGTCCCGTTATATCACTCTGAAGATCAATCAAACTCTTCTGAGTTTCTGCCTCAACTTGGGTGGGTTGTACTTCAAATGGATTCAAAATCCAATCCGGGATACCAAGGTTTAACAGGTCATTAAATCTTTCTTGTATATCCTCGTGTATCTGCTTGAGATGTTTCACATAAACAGTAAGGTCATCGTCCTTCAGTGCCTCTGCGATCATCTTCAGGTTTGGAAATTGTAAAAATTCCCGACGTCCCATATTGTGGCAATAGACTTCGAGTTTCTTAATGAAAGAAACAATGGCTTCCTTACAACCTACGAGGTTACTGTTATTGCCCTGTAAGGTCTTGTTTAACCAATTAAGTTTCTGAAAGATATCTAGGTTTCTGATATCTGAGATAACTTCTCACAGTTTTCAGTCAGTGGTGCCCTTCAAATGTGCCGGGGCCCCCAAGGTGGCCAAATGACCCCCGTTGAAAATGGCTGCTTTATAGGACCATTGCTGAATAAAGACAGATGCTGCTCAGCATAAGGACTTATTAGAACAGGTGATCAGAAGCTTGGACAAAAGGGTTAGGTTCAAAATAACATCTAAAGAGGAAAGAAGAGATTAGCTTTGTTTGTCACATGCACGTTGAAACAGACAGTAAAATGCATTGGCTGTGCCAAATCAAATCAGCGAGAATTGCGCTGGGCAGCCTGCAAGTATCACCACACTTCTGATGCCAACACAGCATGCCCACAACTCAATAACGCAGAACACCAAACATCCTCGGAACGTGAGAGGAAATCTGAGCATCCAGAGGAACACATGCAGTTATGGGGAGAACATACAAACTCCTCACAGACAGCGGCAGGAATCAAACCCTATTGGTGCTACTGTGCTTTCCACCAACCCTTCCCCCCCACCCCCACCGCCATTGTAGTTTAGGGTATCAAAGAGGCATTGCAGTTGAGAGCATCAACTCTTGAGCTTTGGACCTCTTCAGTTGACGATGTGGCTCCTAATGGTGGAAAGACCCCGTACAATGAATAAACACGATTGGAAGAGCATTGGTATTAAAAAGCAGATTGTAAAGTGTCACATTCAGCCTTGATGTGCTCACTACCATCCAAAACTAATCTTGCTTCTCTAACAGGGACACAACTCTGCAATCATTTCTGTTTAATGAAAAGTTGTTTACATTTTGAAACAAATTCCACAGATGGACAATTAGCAAATTCCACTTTTTTCAAATATCTCACATTGAACCAAATTCCATTGGATGGACAAGATTGTTAGTGTTGCCCAAAGGGTCAATGGTGCATTTGAAAAGTGACTAATCAAATGAAACAATACATCCTTTGATGCTATGAAGATCAAAATTAATTCTGAACCTTCATCTTAAATACAACCAATAACTTGGCCTGTACAGCCACCTGCGGCAATTAATTCCACAGATTCACCACCCTCTTACGAAAGAAATTCCCCCTCATCTGTGTTCTAAACGGATTCCCTACTAATCTGAGACTGTGCCCTCTGGTCCTAAACTCACCCACTATAGAATATATCCTTCCCTATCCACTCTCTCTAGGTCTTTCAGTACTCGACAGGTTTCAATGTGATCCCCGCCCCCCCTTATACTTCCAAATTCCAGTGAGTACAGGAGCAGAGCCATCAAATGCTCCTCATACATAACCCTTTCATTCCCAGTATCATTCTCTTGAAGCCCCTCCGGATTCTCTCCAATCCCAGCACGTCTAAGGGTCCCAAAACTACTCACAATACTCCAAGTGCATTCTGCCCGATGCTTTATAAAGCCTCAAAATCACATCCTTGCTCTTATATCCTCGAACCGTCGAAATAAACGCTAATGTTGCATTTGCCTTCCTTACCACTGACTCAAACTGCAAATTAACCTTTATGAAATCCTACACAGCCCCTTTGCACCTCAGATTTTTGAATTTTCTTTCCATTTAGAAAATAGACTATGCCTTTATTCCTTCTATCAAAGTGCATGACCATCCAGTTCTCTATATTCCATCTGCTACTTCTTTGTCCACTCTCCCATGCTAGTATCTTTCCTGTAATACCATGAGCTCTTATCTTGCTAAGCATGTGTGGCACCTTGTCAAAGTCCTTCTGGAAATCCAAGTAAACAACATCCACTAACACTCCTTTGTCTATCCTGTCAGTTACTTCCTCAAAGAATCACAACGGATTCGTCAGGTAACTTTCCTCTGAAAGAAACCATGCTGACTTTGGCATATTTTATCATGCACCTCCAAGTGTCCTGAATTTCATCCTAAATAATGGACTCCACCATCTTTCCAACCACTGAAGTCAGACTAACTGACCTACACTGTCCCTTCTTCTGCCTCCTTCCCCTCTAAAAGAGTGGAGATACATTTCCTGTTTACTAGTACTTCAAAACTATTCCTGAACCTAGTGATTCTTGAAAGATCATTACTAATGCCTCCGCAGTCTCTTCAGCTGCCTCTTTCAGAACCCTGGGGTGCAGTCTATCTGGTTCAGGTGACTTATCTACCTTCAGATCTTTCAGCTTCCTAAACACTTTCTCCTTAGTAATAGCAACAACACTTACTTCTGCCCTCTGCCGCCCTCACAGGAGTCAGAAGCCAGAATAAAATGGTGTGGGAAGGAGTACATGATGGCAGATGATGTGATCTCAGGTGAGGGGGGAAGGTGGGTGAGTGGGAGTGTGGTAAAAAAGCTGGAAGATGATATGTGGAAGAGGTAAAGGGCTGAAGAAGAAGCTTATGTAATAGGAGAGGAGAGTGGACCATGGAAGAAGGGGGAAGGGGGGTATCAGGGGGAGGTGATGAGCAGCTGAGGAGAACAGAAGGGGTAAGAGGGTAACTGGAATGTGAAATGGAAAAAGAGAGGAGGGAGGGCAGAGAAATTACTGAATGTTATTGAAATTGATGTTCATGCCATCAGGCTGGAGGCTACCCAGGCCGAATATCTGTCTCACTTCAGACTTGATGTTTGACCTCATCAAGTTTACATTATTATACATAGGAACGTATAACAATAGAGCAGAAGAAATTATTCAAACTATGACCATTGAAATCCATCCCAAGATTACAGTGGGTCTTTATTTTGATATATATTTTTAAATATCTCCTCGAAATAAATTTCTTGGAACTTACCTCTATGAATAACAGTCATGAAACGAATGCAAAAGTGAAATTATTCCAATCAATACGGAAATTTAATTCACAATTAAAATGTCAATGTCAACCCCTGATTTCCACCTTCCAAAAATCAATCTCCTATATAAACTTTCATCTTACCTCAGGTTGGATTGCTTTAAATACTGGGACATCCATTAAAGTAATCTGGCTCTGCAACATGAAAGAAAATGACCAATTTAGTTAAAATTTCTGTATTTTTTTTGCTCCAGGCACAATATCCAGAAACATTCCACCTTCAGTAGATTTTCAGACCTGATACCAAATTTGTGTCTAAGACAGACTTAAGAGCAGTTCTAGTTACAAATATTTGCAATCACTGCAGAATTGTAGGAAAGAATCCACATTTCATTGAGCGAAGATTCACTAAACAACTTTTTTGAAACAACTACATTTATTAAATGTTATTTCAATCCAATTATTCCAGTGACCGTTTGCAATCTTCAGGCTCCTTCTGCCTGGAGTACAGATTGGAAAATCTCCAGTTGTTCCACACAATTTGCCATTTTTGAAGGGCACACATCGGTTGGAGTTGGGTGCTCCATTGAGAACCTACTTCAAGAATGTGTAGGCAACACGAGTGAATCTGCAGATGCTGGAAATAAATAAAAACACAAAATGCTGGCAGAAGTCAGCAGGCCAGACAGCATCTACGGGAGGAGGTAGTGACGACGTTTCGGGCCGAAACCTGATGAAGGGTTTTGGCCCGAAACGTCGTCACTACCTCCTCCCATAGATGCTATCTGGCCTGCTGAGTTCTGCCAGCATTTTGTGTTTTTATTCAAGAATGTGTGTTCGGGGGAAAAAGATCAGCTCTCAAGTCTAAAATCATTCCAGCACAGAAGACAGGGCATTCAGGCCACCAAGCCTTTTGTAGGCCAATCCTATCACAACCATTCCCTATCATCCGCATCACCCCTATCCCCCATAATTGCAAATTACTTTCCCCATAAATATCTGTCTTATTTTGATTGGAAAGAGATGATTCATTCAGTTTCCACCTGCATTGAGGACAGTAAACACAAGATCATAACCAACCATGAGTGTGCGATCCCTTGCAAACTTTGCCCAGCACTTACCTGGTCTTTCTTGATGCTTATAGTCCATACTTAGGGTCCAATTTCAATTCTTATGATTGCCCAGGTTATAAAGATAATGGCATATAAATACTTTGCTCTCCATCTTTGCTCAGCGTATGTCCTGCGCATTTATTATTGTGCATCACTGTACTAGTCACATCAGGTAGGAGCGAAGGGAATAAGTTACGCATCCATGCTTACTTCGGGGCAATTTCTAGCTTGGGACCGCAGAGATAACTGCTGACTGCTGAGATAACGCTCAATAATGCTTAAAGGTATGATTGCTAATTGCTAATAAAGGACCAAAATAAGGAATTCGACTCGTCTGCACAATCATTGGAGCCGTGGGCATGCCACGCAAGTATAAGAACTCCATCTGGGGTCGCAGGCTGGTGGCAATTGTTTTGCTTTGATTTTGGATCAATCTTTGCCATTACACTCAAGTAACAAAACACAGAGTACCACCTAGAGCTGGAGTTCCCAACCTGGGGTCCACAGACCCCTCGGTTCATGGCACAGAAAAGGTTGGGAACCCCTGATTTAGAGTATCATATAGAGTCATAAAGAACTACACAGAAACAGGCCCTTCAGCCCATCTAGTCTGTGCTGAACATTTTACTGCATTCAGTATAATATTTTCCCTGGATGACAAGTTACTTTCCGGTAGTATTTCAATCCTCATATTTCTATTCAATATCACAGCTTTTGAACTGATTTCATATCTGGCTAGGGGACCAAGAAATACATGCTGCTGAACAATAAAATTCTAAAATGCCGGCTCAGGCCGTACAGAACTGGGATATCACACCACATAACTTTACTTACCGCAAACTCTTCGGGGGTCACTTTAAGTACGTCAAATACAACCGCATCATAACTTTTCATAGCATAGTCTGAATACTGCCCATCGAGAGAGTCGGAGCTGCTGCTGGCCTGTAGGAAACAAGGAAGAAGACTTAAATACAACTTCAACTCATCCGTTTGATCACCTTTCTTATAAAATTCACTTACATGGAGTCAAGTGAAGTCAAAGTTATTGCAATGCGCTGGAGGAACTCAGAATGTCCATAATACCAGCTCCTAATTCATTGAAAGTGGCGTCACTGGTAGATAGGTCGTAAAGAAAACTTTTGGCACATTGGCCTTCCTAGATCAAAGTACTGAGTACAGGAGATGGGATATTATTTTTAAGTTGTATAAGATGTTGGTGAAGCCTAATTTGAAGTATTTAAGTAATTTTCCTTATATATTGGAGGCTGACTTGTTAGATACTATTATGAATATGAACCCCTTGATGAAAAGTTCTATTGGAAGAATTTATAATTTATTATTACAATGGGATAAGCGCCCTTTACTTAAGATTAAACAGGATTGGGAGAAAGAACTCAATTTGACTTTTATATGGGAGGATTGGATGCGGATTCTTAAGTTGGTTAACTCTTCCTCAGTCTGTGCTAGTCATTCACTGATTCAATTTAAAATTGTACATCGTTACTATTGGACGAAAGAGAGACTTTCTAAAATATTCCCCAGTGTTGACAAGTATTGTGATAGAGGTAAAACTGAGATAGCCACACTGACACATATGTTCTGGTCATGTTCTATATTAAAACCGTTCTGGAAGTCAGTCTTTTCGACAATTTCTAAAGCAATTAGAATCAATTTACAACCTAATAAATTGACTGTGCTTTTTGGAATAATTCCTCAAAATATTCATGGTATTTCTCTGTCTGACCAACACGTTATTGCATTTGTTACATTGATAGCTAGGAGGGCCATTCTGTTGAATTGGAAGGATATATCAGCTCCTACTTTGCCACAATAGTTCTCTCAAGTGATGCTGTGTCTCAGTTTGGAGAAAATTAGAAGTCCAACCTTTGAACCTTTATTTGATTTTGAGAAGAGATGGGGCTCATTTGCTCGTTACTATCATTTCAGTTAACTGATAGATTTCCTCCACGATCTAAGTGTAAATTTTGTTTTGATATATTTTTTCTTCTTGTTGGTGGTTTGATGTTTATTGTTAGAAGCTTTCTGTATGACGCCTGGCTCCGGGGTTGTGCCCTCAATGGGTTCTTCTTTTTTCTCACTTTTCTTGCTTAGTAGGGTTTTTTTTTAAATTCACAAAAATTTTCAATTCTTTAAGATAAATTTTTTTGAGGCATTGTAGGTGTTGTTACTTCGATGTACCCGTGTATTTTTGAATAATAATAATAATAAAAAGATTTGAAAAAAAAAGAATGAGGTATTATGTACAGTTTTGGTCACCTACCTAAATGAAGGATGTCAATAAGATTGAAAGAGTGCAGGGAAAATTTACAAGGATGTTGCCAAGACTGGAGAACCTCAATTGCAAGGAAAGGTTGAATAGGTTTTAACTTTATTCCTTAGAACATAGAAGATTGCGGTGGGATTTAATAGATATACACAAAATTATGAGGGACATTGACAGGGTCAATGCAAAGCAGGCTTTTTCCACTGAAGTTGTGTGGGACTACAACTAGAGATCAGGTGTTAAGGATGAAAGGTGAAAAGTTTAAGGGGAACATGAGAGGGAACTTCTTCACTCAGAGGGCAATGAGAGTGTGGAACAAGCTGCCAGCACAGGTGGCGAATGCAATCTTGATTTCAATATTTAAGAGAAGTTTCGATAGGTACATGGATGAGAGGGGCATGAAGGGTTATGGTTTGAGTGCAGGTTGATGGGACCAGGCAGTTTAAATGGTTTGGCAAGGACTGGATGGGCCAAAGGGCCTGTTTCTGTACTGTAGTTTTCTATGACTGTGTCAGGCAGCGTCTGTGAAGGAGAATGGACAGTCAATGTTTTGAGCTTTATCAGGACCAAATGAAAGAACTCAACATGAAACCTCAGCTGAATGTTCCCCACCATAGATGCTGTTTGACCGGCTGAGTTTTTTGAGCACTTCACATGTTGCTCCAAATTCCGGCATCTGCAATCTCTTTTGTCTCCAAGTCAAATGTATCATCACATGCACAAGTATGGTGCACTGATATTAGTTTAATATTTTTACCATTTACTAAAATACAGTAAAAAGTTTGTCTGGCATGCTATTCATACAGATCAACTCATTACACCGTGCATTCAGCTGGAATAAGATAAAGCAATAACAATGCAGAATAAAGCATAAAGGCTTCTGAAAATGTGTACGGCAGGTAAACGATGAAGTGTAAGATCATAACAAATGCAAGATTGTGAGGTCAAGAGTCCATCTGATCATACAAGGCTTTGATAACAGTGGGATTGTCTCCAGAAATTGTCCTTGAGCCTGGTGGCACTTGCTTTTGGGCAGATGGGAGAGGGGAGGATAGAGAACGATGAGCTGAACTTTGTCCACAACTCTCTGTGGTAACGTGCAGAACAGTTGCCAAACCAAACTGCTATTGTCTAGACAGAACACTTTCTTCGGTGCAGCGAGAAAAACTGGTAAAAATCGATGGGGATGTGCTGAATTTCTTTCTGAGGAAGCAGAGGCATTAGTGAGATTTCTTGGCTATGAAGGTTTGACCAGGACAGGCTATTGGTGATGCTCATGTGTAGGACTCAAAGCTCTCAACCTCAACAGTGAGGGAGAGGTGCAATGAGGAAGCTGCTTGCAACAGGATCACAGGCACGTAGGTTCACCCAGAATACAAATCATACAAACAGCACAAAACAAGACATTAAGAGCAAAAAGGTCAATAATTCCCAAAAGTATAACAAAAAGCAACTATTATCTTCAGAGAGTGTGTGATGCATTGCTTTATACCGGTGATGATGGTGCTATTTAGCATGTAAGGGCTCTAAATGGAATTGCTTCTGACAGCATGTCTGCTGACTTTGGCCAGGAAACCCGTCCTCTGGAGCAACGTCAGAAGACTCTCTGTATTTCATTAGTCTCCTATGGACAAATAAACTTGAAACTGTCAGCTATTCATGAACAGTATTGCCAACAATATGCGTGAAACACAGCCAGTGCAAAGATAATAATGAAAACTCACTTTCCATCACAAGCCAATTTGAAAAAAATGCCAATGTTGACATGAAAACACGAAGTCAAATACTGTGGGGCAGGACAGAGGAAGGCAGTTCTCATACATCAGTCCATCCTCGCCAACTGACCAGCCCTTCCTTGCCAGAGGGTATGTACACCTGAAGCAATGCCCTCAGTAATGGTGAAAGGTTCAAAGATTCAAAGTACATTTATTATCAAAGTACGTATGCGGTATACAACCCTGAGACTCATCTTCTCACAGATTGCCACGAAGCAAAGACAACATCAAAGACCCCCTCCCCCCACACACTAAAGTGAACAAATCGCAAAACAAGTGATAAAAAAATAGAATATAAAACACAAAAACGAGAGAGTCCAGCCATGTTCGGTTTGGGTCCACTCAGGTGGGCCTCATCTTGATTCCCAATCCAGCTAACATTCTTACTTCCATATTTCCTTATGATAATAAAGCCATTCAGCCCATTGCATTGCTGCTGGCTGATGGACAAATCACATTCCTCCATTAATTTTCACTCACCTGCACACAAGGGTATTTACAGTGGTTAATTAACTTACCAATCTGCATGATTCAGAGTCACAGACTATTCCTAGACCATTCCATGGCCCATTCCAACTAAGATTTCCATCTAAGCTAACACTCACCTATCCCACTAAAACTCACCTATTCATGTACCCGTCCAAGTATCTTTGAAATATTGTTAATGTACCTGCCTCAGCCGCCTCATTTCAAAAACACTCAGGGTGAAAAAGCTACCCCTCAAATTCCCTTTAAATCCCTCCCCTCTCACCATAAACCCATGCAACTTAGATCCTGAATACAAGAGATTCAAGTTAAAGTCAAGTCAAGTCACTTTTATTGTCATTTCCACCATAACTGCTGGTACAGTGCACAGTAAAAATGAGACAACGTTTTTCAGGACCATGGTGTTACATGACACAGTACAAAAACTAGACTGAACTACGTAAAAAAACAACACAGAAAAAAAAGCTACACTAGACTACAGACCTACCCAGGACTGCATAAAGTGCACAAAACAGTGCAGGCATTACAATAAATAATGAACAGGACAATAGGGCAGTAAGGTGTCAGTTCAGGCTCTGGGTATTGAGGAGTCTGATAGCTTGGGGGAAGAAACTGTTACATAGTCTGGTCGTGAGAGCCCGAATGCTTTGGTGCCTTTTCCCAGACGGCAGGAGGGAGAAGAGTTTGTATAAGGGGTGCATGGGGTCCTTCATAATGCCGTTTCCTTTGCGGATGCAGCATGTAGTGTAAATGTCCGTGATGGCGGGAAGAGAAACCCCGATGATCTTCTCAGCCGACCTCACGATCCGTTGCAGGGTCTTGCGATCCGAGACGGTGCAATTTCCGAACCAGGCAGTGATGCAGCTGCTCAGGATGCTGTAGATGTTGGAAGTCCAGAGCACAGTAGCATTGTAGTTTGTACAATGCTTTACAGTGCAGGCGACCTGGGTTCAATTCCTGCTGCTGCCTGTAAGGAGTTTGTACATGCTCCCTGCGGCCGCGTGGGTTTCCTCCGGGTACTCAGGTTTCCTTCCACAGAGCAAAGACATACCGGTTAGAAGATTAATTGATCGTTGCAAATTGTCCCACGATTAGGCTAGGATTCAATCAGAGGATTTTTGGGTGTGTGGCTTGAAAGGCAGGAAGGGCCTATTCTGCACTACCTAAATCGATCAATAAAGATTTTATGTGAAGATCCTGGAAGTGCTTGCAGTATCTGGAGCAATCAACAGCAGAGACCTCAGGACAGAATCGGTGTCAGAGTGTGTATCAGAATCAATTGAATATCACTGACAAATGTGGTGAAATCTGGTGTTTTGCGGCAGCAGAACATTGCAGTACACGGTAACAAAACTACCAATTAGAATAAGAAGTGTAGATAATAAGAATTAGAATAAGAAGAATAAAGATTAGAATAAGAATAAGCAGGATGGAAGGCAAAATGGAACAAAACTGAACAAGACCTGACTTTGAATGCAACCCAGAAAATCTGTTTCTGAACTAAGCGAACGAATAAAGATGGAACAGGGTTCTTTTATTGCCCCAGGGACGTAACATTGCAGCTACACAAGGCCATAGTACATCACAGGCCGTCAGCAAGTTGGGTACGTTAAGAGGCACAAAAGCGATAGTGAGAGTAGGAACTTGGGAACCTCACGCTGCACACTAGGAGACGCTCCGCACTAAGTGGAGCCGAGTTATGTTCTTGGATCAGTGAAATGTGTGCTCTCCAGGGTGGCATTTCCAACCACAGCAAACAAGTTCATTCACCGGACAACATGTAATGAAGATGACATGTGGAGAACTCTGAACTGAAGTGCCAAATTCCAGACCCGGACCCAGACAATAAGTTCATTGCTCACTCCCGAGTGAAATTATTAACAGAAAACGATTGAACATCTGTAGTCGTGGTCTCACCAGAAAGCCACTTCCCCCATCCTCCAGTCCTCTCTCCTTCCACTGATTCCTTCCTGGACTTTCATTAGCTTCCCAGATTTCTGTTTCTTTTTGGGCATGTCTTCTTTTTATATTCTATTTATCTGTCTATTTATCCAGGGATAACAGGCCCTTCTGTCCAATGAGCCCAATTAGACCCATGTGACCAATAACTCTACCACCCTGTACAAATTTGGGATGTGAGAGGAAAGCGAAGCACCAGGAGACAATCCATTCAGTACCCGGGAGAAAATACAAACTCCTTACAATCAGCAGTGGAATTGAGCCTAGGTCGCAGGCACTACAGTTGCATGAGAGATTGTGCAGATGCTGGAAATCCAAAGCAACACACACAAAGTGCTGGAGGAACTCAGCAGGTCAGGCAGCATCTATAGAAGTGAACAAACAGTCGAGCTTTTGGGCCAAGACCCTTGTTCAGGACCGGAAAGGAAGGGGGAAGACGCCAGAATTAAGAAGTAGGGGGAGGGGAAGGAGGAAAGCTGGAAGGTGATTGGTGAAGCCAGGTGAGTAGGAAAGGTAAAGGGCTGGAGAGAAAGGAATCTGAGAAAGGGAAGTGGGAGGGGCACCAGGGGTAGGTGATAGGCAGGTGTGAAGAGGTAGGAGGCCAGGGTGGGGAATAGAAAAAGAGGGAGGGCAAGGGAATTATTTTTTAACCAAAGGGAGAAATCAATATTTATGTCATCAGGTTGGGGGCTATCCAGACAGAGTACAAGGTATTGCTCCTCTTCCCTGAGGATCTACAGGGAAGTGCAGAAGGCTAACTGCTAGGCCACTGTGCTGCCCTTCAAAATACTGACTTTGGTGAACCCAACCCACAGCTTTGAATTACTTGATTGTGCATCAGAAGAGCCT